>NW_020175039.1:7417106-7422975 GCF_003031525.2 Neophocaena asiaeorientalis asiaeorientalis
AAGGCCTCTCCCCACCCCCACCCCGTGTGAGTTTGTACTCCTTGGCATCCTTGCCTGGGTTGGGTGTTGGGGAGCTCAAATTGCAGCTACAAACTGGCTGGCAGCCAGGGGCCGTCTATTTAAAAGCGCCTGCTCGACCGGAGTCCGTAGTCTCTTTGGAAACTTCTGCCGGGGAAAAAGAGCTAGGAAAGAGCTGCAAAGCGGTGTGGGTTTTTTCCTTTTTTTTTTTTTTTTTTTTTTTTTTTTTTTTTTACCCTGCTTCGGGCTTCACGCAGAACCTGCGAATTTCGAAGAGGTGCTGGCAGAGTGGGAGAAAAGAGGTGTTAGGCGCTTGGATTTGGTCTTTTTTTTTTTTTTTTTTTATTCCCCCCACCCCGGCGGCTGCAGCCTCCGCCTTTTACCTGTTCCGAGGCAGCCGCGCGCCGCTGGCAGCTGAGGGTTAGAAAGGAGCCGGGTGCACTTTGAGATTTTAAACAAAAATTTTGAAGACGAATCTATTTTTCTCCCCCCGCACGCCCTCCTCCACAGCCTCCGATCTCATTATTCCGGTGGTGGTTTTGGGGTGAATAATTTTTGGCCCCCGCCCCGCAATTCTGACCAGGTCAGGCTTGGGGAGGGGTTGTTTCTCCCGCCTCCGATCCCTCTGCGTGCACCTGGCGCTGCTCTTTTCTCCCCTACCTGTTGCAAGTCCGTAATCTTTGCAACTGAGACTTGCTTGCAGGCACCCCAGCCCTCCATCGCTCCCTACATTTTGCAGTTGTCTGGCGGAGGCCACCTGCTCTACCTGCCAGAAATTTTCAAAAGAAAAAACAATTCTCCGCGCGCCCTCTTGGCCCCCTTCTCCCTTCATTCTCGCGCTCCTGCCCCGCCCCAGGTAAAGGGGGAGACTCGGAGAAGATGGTGCTCACCGCGGTCCTCCTGCTTCTGGCCGCCTGTGCGGGACCGGCCCAGGGCCTGGGCTCCTTCGTGCACTGTGAGCCCTGCGACGAGAAAGCCCTCTCCATGTGCCCCCCCAGCCCCCTGGGCTGTGAGCTGGTCAAGGAGCCGGGCTGCGGCTGCTGCATGACCTGCGCCCTGGCCGAGGGGCAGTCGTGCGGCGTCTATACTGAGCGCTGCGCCCAGGGGCTGCGCTGCCTCCCCCGGCAGGACGAGGAGAAGCCGCTGCATGCCCTGCTGCACGGCCGCGGGGTTTGCCTCAACGAAAAGAGCTACCGCGAGCAAGCCAAGATCGGTGAGCACGCTCAGTGTGCCAGGCAGCTATGCGGCGCACGGGCGGGGGACACGGCACAGGCTGGCCCGGCGCGCTCTGCCCAGCAAGTGGCTTAGAGCCTGGGTGCAGCCCGGGAGGAGGGCGGGGAGGGTCCTTGCCCCTCGGGATTGGAACCCTGGCCGATCCTGCTACCCGGGTTACTGTCTAGCCGAGGCTCTCCCTGTTTTCGCTTCTTTTCCTCGCTCCTGCCCACACCTCCTCCACCCCACCCCTCCCCCCTCGACTAAACACTGACTCTAAGATCCTATTCAGTCTCCAGGTCCAAATCCCCAGGTACTCAATCTCCACCTTACATTATTAACTCCCTCTCCACCACCCCCATCTACCCAATATGTTGTGGGGTGGGTTTGTTGGGTTTTTTTTTTTTTTTCCTGAACTTGAAAAAAAATAATGTCTTTTGTTAAAATGACGTTTCTATTCTCCTACCCCACCAGACACACACGCACACTCACATGCCCACATAACACACGCACGCACGCACCCTTGGTAGCTAATGCCTTTTGGGTGGGGACTTCGATGCCCCTCCCACGTGCACACCCATTGCTCTTGACTCGATCGGATTGACCGTGGTCAATTATACAACATACTGAAATGCAAAATACCGTTTTTCCTCCCTGGAAGGGAAAGATTACTTTAGCCAAGCTCAGAGGCGGCGGGAAGGTGGTGAGGCGGTAAGTGGGGGAGGGCGGGAGTGATGGAAAGGGATAAAAAGGAAGGGTTTGGTGTTCCAGGGCTGGTGTTTGTCCCCGAACCTAACTCCTTTTCCCGTGCCCCAATTCAGATTTTACCTAGGAAGAAAGGTGGATACAGGGTTGGGAAGCCAGAAGAGGCATGAAATTCAGATATCACAGCTTCCCCGCCAGTGCTAATCGCCCACTCTCCCGCGTTGCCCCTCAAGCTCTCAAACCAGATCACAAGTGGGCGTGGTGTAAATGGAAGAGGGGCCCTGGAAACGCAGAATGCAAAATCAAGGGGGCGGAGACGGAAAAGCCAAGCTCCCGGAGCCTCCCCTCCGCCTCCAAGTAGCCCCGCCTCCGGGTTGCCCCGCCCCCAAAGTCTCAGTGCCAGGAGTCTCGGCTTTAAAAGGTTGACAGAGCTCTACTTTTCAATCAGAACAGTTCTGCGCCCCTTAGACTGGGTTTCCTTTTGGAAAGTTACTTGATCTTAAATTTTTAGCAAAAGTTTAATGAACTCTACACAAGAGTCTGGGTACTGAGACGTCGTTATCGGTCCTCTCCCAAAGGGGTTCAGATTTAGCTAAATAATGTTTATTCTGTGTAGTATTTTATTACTGGGACAACGTTCTTCTTACCTCCTATCCCCTTCCATTACGAGCACCCCAACGTGAGTTTTCTTAGCTGCACATACAGACACTGTCATGTAAGAAAGGAGTGCGTTGGCGCTTGAGAAGAGGCAGGAGACCTTTCCTGGGTTCGACCTGGATGCCCACAAACCCTGCAGGTTTTGCCTGTCGCAGGAGGCCGTCCCTCCAGCTTTGCAAGAGGTAGTCTTTCTCCAGGCTGCAGCCTGCAAAAAGGGAGAGAGAGAGCAACGTGCAGGCCCCGGAGGCCCCAGAGGCCGGTTTGTGAAGTTATTTTTATTAAGAGCCACTTTTCAAAGGCGGCCCCCCTCGCCTTCATCTTGTGGGATGTGGATTTGGAAAAGCTTAGCACGGGGTGGGGGGTGGGGTATGAATCGATTTCCTGGCTTGGAAGCGAGCGCTCTGGGTAACAATCCGGTCACATCGAAAGCATGAAAGCTATCGCTCAGCCGCATTCTGGCCCCATTTTTATTTGCCCAACCGTATGGTTGGTATGATGTGGTTGGTGTGGAGGGTGCCCGCGCGCGCAGCTGCTGGGAGAGCAAATGGGCGCATCCAACTTTCCAGTTCAACCCAACACACGCTCACACACACACACACACACGCTTTTGTCCCAAGCAAGATGCCTTTTAGACTTCTCTGCAGCCCCTTCCTCAGCCCCCACCTTCAAGGTGCCTCTGGACCAACACGGAGCAGCCTTCCTCCCCGTCCCGCATCCTCATCCCCATCCCTCTGGAAGACTCCACCCGCCTAAAGCAGGTGCCTAACCCACTGTAGTCGCTGGATGGCTGCCCTTGACCGGTGGCCGGAGTTGACGCCTTCCTCCCGGATGGATGGGATGGGAGTGGGCTCTCCTGGCTAGAGCTTTTCAGTCCGAAAACCACTAGGTGGGTCCCCCAGAAGTTGGAGATGGTGCAGCGACGGTACTTAAAGAGAGCTCAACGAACAGAGAGAGGGAGGAGAGTGTCAGCTCCTTTAGGCAAAATTACTGCCCCCCCGACACTCCACCACCACTCCTCCCTACCGATACCAGCAGTGCGAACTTGGATTTGCCCCAGATTTAGATACAGACATAGATGATAATATACATATGCACATATATCAAATATATATGGAGAGAGAGAGATTTAGGGGGTTTTTCCAACCAAATAAAAAAAAAAGTGCATTTCTAGAATCAGAAATGGGGAGCTGAGGAGAGCGAGATGGCAGGCAGCCAAAGCTTCTGGGAGGAAGGGCGGAGGGCGGGAGGGGACTGGTGTTTTGCTAGGCGCGTTGCTGAGCAACGGGAGAGGGCGTCCGCCCGCGAGCCTGGTGCCGGGAGCGCTCCGGGCCCTGCATTTTATTCTGGCCAGTTCAGGGGCAAAGATAGATACAGAAACAGAGGGCAATGTGAGGGAGGGCTAGAGGGAGGCGGGAGACAGGAGTTATTTACTGGGCCGAGCTCAATAAATATGGGTGAGCTGGGTCGAGTCAAGGAAGGACCGAGCTTTGCTCTGAGCATTGTTTGGAGAAGGAGGCTTGCGGCTTTACTGGCGCACATACTTGCCCGGGTCTGGAAGATCTCTCTTGTGCCTGTGAGATATTACGTTTGGGATACAGGGAGAAGTGGGTTCTGGGTTTCAGTTCTGTCATTTAGAAATAAGAGAGGAAGAACAGAAAATATGCTTCTGGGAAAGAAAGAAAAATTACCTAAATAAAAATGAATTCTGCCTTTGCTTCTTTGAGGGGTTTGGCCCTCCATCACCCTGGCTTCCATTCCCAGCCTGGTCCAAATGCCATGTTGAAATCAAGTTCCAGAGTTAGGTTTATTGGCCAAATTTTTGTCTGGGTTGAACAAGATCACGGAAAACTGAAGGAGACAGATTCCTTTCCCACCCATATCCCCTCCCTTTGAAACAAGTCTTTAAGAGGCTGGCTGTGCCCTGAGCCAACCAAAATGGGAGCTGGGAAGACGAGAGAGGGTGCTTTTAACTTGATTTTTCTTGCCTTCCCCCTCCCCTCCCTCCCCCCTCTTTCTGCTTTGTCAGTTCAGACTGGAAGAGCAAGCACAGTTGGCCACAGTGAGAGCTCATTTTCTTTCCACTTCTCCCCCTACCCTCCCCACCTCCACCCTGACCCCTTTCTTATCCCTCCCTCCCATCCCACCCCCTTCTCCATCCCCCAACTCCAAGGCCTTCCCCTGAGGGCTTCAGTTTTAACTTGGAGCAGCTGTGCGTTAGTCCTGGGGCTTGGATTGGATTTGAGCAGGCAGGTGGGCTTGCAGCTGCAGCGGGGGGACCAGCCTGACCTAGGAGCCAGAGGTCACCATGAGGGTTACAGCAAAGGGCATGGGAGCAGGAATCCCAGCAGAAACCCTGGTCCCCTTAATGGGGAAGGGGGGGGGTGGTGGGGGAAGGGGGAAGGTGCTAACAGGAAAAGAAGGTGATTTTTGTTATCTAAAGTTTTTACTTTGTACCTGAGCAGTGTCTTTGAAACTCAGTTATTTAATGTATGGAAAATAAAATTTTGGAGAAGGGCCACCACACTCCAGGTCTATTGCCTCCAGAAATTGGAAGAACACCGTAAACAGACCAGGTACCAATGAGGTCCCACTGGAAGCAGAAGTGAAGAGGGAGGAGGCTGTTTGGTGAGGTTTTGTTTGAGATTTTGTTTTGCATTTTTACTATGGTAGGTCCAAAAGTTGCAACCCCCAGAGACCATCCTTCAAGTGTAATCTGGACATACGTTTTCCAAAACAATGAGATTTATTACATGTCTGCAGGAAGAAATAAGCAAATTAAAAAAGCCAGTTCTAAGCTTCTGGTCCCCTCTCCCCATATCCACAGAGTCCCCCATTCTTGTTTCAAGCTCCAATTCTTGCCATGATATCTGTTATGATGTCTTTTTTTTTTTTTTTCCTTCTTAAATATAAATCCAGAGAAGTGACTGGAAATCTCTATGAGAGGCAAAGTAGCCTTTCCTGCCTGGCCACTCAGCTTAGCTAGGTCCGAGAGTCTCTCCAGGAATTGTCTGGGTGTTGGCCAAAGAATGCTACAGCTGGAAGGAACCCGCAGTCATCATGGCATCATGGCAGTCAAGGCCCTCATTTTACAGATGAGGACTCTGAGGCCCTAAGTGCAAGTCACTAGCCCGGAATTAGGCACAGGGTTAGAGGCAGAGCCAGGGCTAGAACTCAGCCCTAGAATCGTGGCGAGCCTAGGCCTCCGTTCCGCTCTCCCTGGCTTTCTTCCTTAAGTCACTAGGTCTCTGGCCTCAGTCTGGTCTAACCTGCAATGAGG
>NW_020175039.1:7423087-7445638 GCF_003031525.2 Neophocaena asiaeorientalis asiaeorientalis
GGTTGTGAGGATGAAATAAGAACTCAGAACTGGGAGTGCTCCATTTAAGGGGAAGAAGTGAAGTGGCCCCAAAGTGGAGAAGGCAGTACCCCTTTATTTTCAATCCCTCCCCGTTCTGTCCCTTTTTCTGCACGGTCTTGCAAGCAAGGCTGGCTTAAGCCAGTGGTTTGGGATGGGGGCAAGGAGGGTAGTGTGTTCAGTCAAGACTTCAGGTCCACGTGCCAAACCTCATTTCCTGAATGACAGGGAGCTGTCCTGATGCGGGCAGGCAGGCAGGCAGGCCCTCGCTGCTCCTTGGCTAGGCAGCGGTCCACAGTCTCTAAGGAGCCCACGGCACAGAAGTGGCCGGCTTCCCATGGCAACCAGCCTCCACCAGCACGGGCTTCCATGGAGCCGGGCAGCAAGATGATGAGATCTGAGCTCGGGTGGGGTGGGATGAGGGTGAGGGAGTGATTGGGGGATTTGCGCATCAGAAGAAAAAGAGAGAAAACCATATGCCACAAAAGTTGATAAGGAAGAGAGAGAGAAGGTCACCAGGTTTTTGAACGTAGTCAGGTATGTGGGAGCTCTTTCAGAAAGAGAGGAGAGGAAATCCTCCAGATTACAGCTGGGGGCCTCACGTTGATCTGAGGAATTGCTGAGAGCCATCCTCATATATCCTGGATGCTGGTGCAGCTCCTCCTTTGGGGGTTTCTTAAGAAGGAGGCAGATAAAGCTGTCTTCCCAATAGGTTAGACCAGCTGTCCCCAACCTTTTTGGCACCAGGGACCGGTTTCATGGAAGACAATTTTTCTACGGACCAGAAGCAGGGGTGAGGGGGAATGGTCCAGGCGGTAATGCCAGTGATGGGGAGCGGCAGGTGAAGCTTTGCTTGCTCCCTGCTCACCTCCTGCTGTGTGACCCAGTTCCCAACAGGCCACGGACCAATATCGGTCTGTGGCCTGGGGGCTGGGGACCCCTGGCTTAGACAACCAGGTGAGCCCTGGGGGGTGTTTTAAAGTAAATAGGTTAAAAATAATAATAATAAAGTAAATAGGTTATCTTATTTTTGATCCCTCACCTAAACCATCAGAGATCAGCCCTTCTCTTACCAAATCCTGAAGCAAAACCCAGATTGAATTTTCACTCAGAACCTAGCCTCATATGACCTCTGCTGGTTTGCAGAGATGTTTTACATGGGCCCCTATTATTCTGAACTGGGTAGATTGTACCATTACAGCTGTACTGGGGAGCTGCTCCCCAGTCTCCCTGTCACCTCAGTGAAGATGGCTCTCCTTCCAGACCCTTTAGAACAGCACTGTCCGATTGAAATATAATACAAGCCACATACATAGGTAATTTCAAACTTTCTAAGAGTCACGTTTTTTTTAAAAAAAAGGTAAAAAGAAACAGGTGGAATTAATTTTAACTGTATGTTTTAACTCAACATACCCAAAATATTATAATTTCCATATATACTCAAAATAAGCAATTGTAATGAGATATTTTACATTCTTTCATGTTAAGTCTTTGAAATCTGAAGTGTATTTTACATTTACAGCACATCTCAATTCAAACACCAAATTTTCATTGGAAATACTTGATCTGTATTTTTAGTTTTCATAAGATTTACAGTTGAAAAAGTAGATTCGTATACCTGAGTTGCCCTAAATATACTCAAAAGTTTTCCAATAACCAAGGATTTTTTTTAATTTAAATGGAATAAATCTTAAAATTCAGTCCCACTAGCCACATTTCAAGTGCCAAAAGCCACATATAGCTAGTGGCCACCGAACTGGACAGGGCAGAGGCCACCAGCAAGCCCCTCCCATACCTGAGAAGGGAACTACTGTCTCTACTCTCCTCCTGCCCCAAAGAAGTCAAAAAGGAAAAGAGTCTGAGCTTTAATTGCCAAACAGGACAGACTCCCTTGTTTGACCCCTAGCAAGTCTCTCTTCTTAGGGGAACCAGGGTTGGGAGGGAAAAAAAAAAAAAAAAGTGTTCAAACCATCCGCTCCCTGCCGCCCCCTTCTGGTCATACAGGACTTTTCAGGGAATTTGGCTACTTAATTGTGCTGTTCTGAATGGGCCGTGATGAGTCACCAGTGGGAGTGTGGCCAGGTCAGAGAAATGGTCCCTCACTTCCTGCCTCTCCTCATCTCCTCTTCCCCCATTCAAAGGCTGCCCCCCACCCCACCCCCCATTACCTTCTGGTTTGGGGTGTATATAGGAAAGAGATAGAGACGTTTCTACTGAGCATGTACCTTCCCCAAGTCCAGAGAGATGCTGGATGGCTGGATATACTCATCGTAGGAGTTGTGCATAACTGTGTATCTCTTATGGGTGAATTTATCACCAGCTGCCGCCCAGGGATCAAGAAATGTGTGCCAGAGTCATGGCCCTGAATCCTAGTTTGTCCCCAGGGAGAAAAAATAAGGAGGATCCTTCCTTTACAGTGGAGGATGTGTGAGTGGGACCCCAGCCTTTCATTCTGGGGAAGTGCCGCCAACTTGACACCTGCCATATCTACACTGTGGAAAGGTGATGGGTCACCTTTTCTCTCTCCATCTTTAGGTAAAAAGACCTAGTGCCTTAATGCAGCATGAAGGAATGGGATTAGACAAAGGACAGACTCCCAGGCTGAGTTCTCTAAGTGGGAACCAGTTCTCAGAAGCTCTTGGGCAAAGCCCCTCTCACCTGAGGTTGGCAATCAGACTCCCCAGAGATGAAGGTAGAGCCATCACTTCCCAGCAGACCTTTCTTCAGTCCAAGGCGCCTGAGATCTTGTGATCTACAAGTAGAAACCTGTCAGCCACATATCACAGCAACCAGATTTTTAGTTGATGATGGGAACAAGGGAGGTGGGAGGCAACAGAGACCTACCAAGGCAAAGACCTACGCTGAGAGTTCATTAGCACGTAGCAGCTCATAGAATCCTCACAACCCTATGGAGAAGGGGCTGTTGTCATCCTCCCCATAACTCAGATGAGAAAACTAAGGCAAGGAGAGGAGAGGAAGCAACTAAGAGAGGTCAAAGTACACCTGCACCAGGATTTATTGAACCACGGTTAGCAGCCCCATCTTCCTCCCAAGAAGGATGACTGAAGGTCAAGGGCTGGTAGTCTGGCTTCTGACTCTGTTTCTTTGCTTTGCTCTATGGTGTCTTTATTTCTGTGCTCAGGATAGAGATGTCACATACCCACGTTTGTTTTCCTGGCCTGAAATGGCTGGGGGCTGTAAAGGAGCTCAGGGGGCTAAGCCTGTTGCTCTCTCTGTCC
The DNA here is from genome assembly GCF_003031525.2 of Neophocaena asiaeorientalis asiaeorientalis. Lineage (NCBI taxonomy): Eukaryota > Metazoa > Chordata > Mammalia > Artiodactyla > Phocoenidae > Neophocaena > Neophocaena asiaeorientalis. Next base: position 7,426,345 of record NW_020175039.1, read on the forward strand.
AGTCACTAACTCTCTGAATCTGCTCCCTGCCTCTGCCATGTACCCCAGGTCAGCAAGACTCCCCTCCAGTGTCTTTTTGCAACTCCTCCCTTCTTGCAAACTGGTTCCTTAGGGTAACAGTCGTTTGGGTTTCTTTTCCTCTTGGGAAGTCAGTGTTCCTTCCCTTCTCAGCCCATAATTCAGGTGAAGAAGAGCCCAGAATACATGTCTGTTACTAACCACAGAGGAAAAGAAAACAGAGTCTTCCAAGAGAGACTGGGGCAAGGTAGGCACTGGTCAGTGATGTTACGGGTAGGAGCGGGGACGGTGCAGCTCCCCTGGAAGGCTCTGCGGCCCTCCCTACTGCCCCATCCCCTTTTTCTTTATGCAAAGGCACACACAGTGTAATTGAGTCTCTTGGCATCTGCAGCTGGGAAATGGTCAAACTTCAGGAGACTGAGACATGTCTCACATCTTTTTAAACAGTGAGCAGCTGATCCAGCATTTTCGCAGAAGCCTTACGTGTAGCAAAGAGCAGGAGACTGCAGGTTGGCTAGGAAACAAGGCCAAGTGGAGAGGAGGCACGGAGAATCCAGCCATACCCAGGCATGGATCAGTGCCCTCGGACGAGCTGCCCAGGGGAATTTTCGGCAGTGATGGAAGTGTCGTCGATCTGCGCTGTCCAACATGGTAGCCACTGGCTACATGTGGCTATTGAGCCTCAGAAATGTGGTTGGAGCATCTGAGAAGCTGAGTTTGTAATCTGACTTAATATTTATTCATTCCAACTGTATTGGACAGCACAGTCTCAGATCAAAGAAACCCAGTAAATCCAGGGGACCCTACTTCTTCCCGCTTCTGTGAGGCTCACCCCCCTGCCACCTTGTTCCCTCTGCAGCAGCTCCTGTGTTTAAAGGCAGGTGCATGGGTGACATGACCCCTCAGGGTATCCACTGAGCTCTAACATGCCGCAGCTGGCATTACAGAACTGCTTGCTCCTAGACCTCCTGCGCTCTGTCTCGTGAGCAGATTCACGCCTCTCCATTTAAAGATTATTTATTGAAGACCATAGGCTGGAGAGACCAAGATAAATGACAAAGCTCTCCCCTTAAGAAGCTTACTGTTTGAATTCCACAGAGGGAGCTAGAATGAGAGGCAGTGGAAACCCAGCTCCCCTTTTCATTCCTTGTAGAGAGATTCTGGGTGAACCCCTCTTGTCTTCTGGCTAGGAAAAGAGACTACTCCCAGGTCCAAGTGGCCTGGCAAAGCCCCACATCCTTCCTGAGCTGCGAGTTCCAAGTACACCTCAGCTTCTTCAATTTCCGTAGGCGAAGTCACAATATCTGGTCCACCCATTTTCTCTAAGTTTGATTATGAGGTCAAGATAGTGTGGGAAACAAACACCAGGCTGGGCCCAGGCTGTTAATGGTGCCAAGGTAGGACTAACAGCCCTAGGGTGGAAGGTTCGATTGCAGGAAGCAGAAGGTCCCCAACTGGACCCGCCCCATCGCTGGGCTCGGGGAGCAGGTGGGATGAGAAGGCTTCGTAAAAGCAAGTGCCTGGTCCTACTGCTAAAGCACCCCGCGCCGCCCGCAGGAGAACTACAGTGAGAGGGCGGGTTGGAGACCCTGGTGGGGCTTGGGGAGGGAGCATGCATTGGCACTTGTGCTGTGAGGAGCAGTGCCCACCCTGGGATGCCTCTGGGTCCACACTGGCTGGGCCTGCACCCAGACACACTCAAGGTTCACTGGGGGAATTCCCTGGCGGTCCAGTGGTTAAGACTCGGCACGTTCACTGCCGGGGCCCTGGTTCAATCCCTGGTTGGGGAACTAAGATCCCACAAGCTTCATGGCATGGCCAAAAAAAAAAAAGGTTCACTGGGACATGAGGATGGCACAGTCCTCAGGCAGGTTTTCGTGTTGCCCTGGGGAGTGCCTCAGTGGATGTTGGTGCATCAGGGTGAACGCACAGCGCCTTGTGAAGGAAGGAGAAACTGAGTTGCCCACCCTAACACGGCAGGGGCTGGGAGCATCAGAGAGCCCGGGTGGCAGGACTGGGGGCAGAACAGAGCAGAGAATCAGATAGTTATCCAAAGGTAAATATCGGGACAATGTGAGAACCCTTGCTTCCTCAGTTGTTGGATAGATCATGGAGCTAAAGGGCCCTGCCTCAACAGCTTCCCAGAGGAGGGAACAATAGTGAACATTCCCTCGCCCACTCTCTGCAGAATCCTTTCAAAATAACATCTAGAGATAGGAAGGGAGGCCCTAGATCTGTTTCCCTTCTTTCCCTGACCGTGTTTCAGGTGCAGATTCAAGAAACAGCAGGGGGTTACACACTGATAGCATTGCCCCTGCCCCACACCTGCCTTCTCCACCCTGACCCCCCGTGGGTCCTTCCCAGTCCGTGCATGTCCATCTCCCTGACTCTTTCCATGCATGCCGCAGACACACAAAGAGGGGAGGATTGGGGTGGTTGTCAGAGAAGTAGGAGAGGGAGGCACACAAATTCCAGATTTTAAAATTGTTTACAGTCCCTACAAGGAAGCGCCACGGACGTGTTCTGCGGCCATCGGTCTCCTCCGCCACCTACTGGCCGTATGGAGGTATTGACATGCTGGTAGACTGGGTTCCAGAACCTACTGCATTGCTAAGCTCCCTGGATTGCTATTCACGTGCAGGGCAACTTCACCAGGAAGTCCTCCCTTATACCCCACCTAAATCCCTTCTGCAACATTGCTCCATTTTCTTTGGATGAAACAGCTCAGGAGCTGCCAGTCTACTTGTGCCTTCTTGTTTTATCTAAAACTTAAACCCTTCCAAAATTGCAAGCCTATTTATGACTCAGCGACAAAGCAGCTGAGTAGGGCTAGTTGGCTCTGACATCCCAGCTCCAGTCTTACTTTCCAGCCCTTTAATCTTCATGGCTCTGCCCTGGCTCCGCTCCAAGTTTCCGCTGTCTCTCTGGAGCCTACAGGTGACCACAAGACCCTGATTAGTATCTTTGATACTCGACTCTCCGGCTGCCTAAGTAATAGGTCCCATGGGGTTAAGTGGCACCGAAACCCGGGAGGCACATCAAAACTTTAAGTCTGCCCTTCAGAAACAGCCAAAGAGACTGCAAACTGGGGAGGGTATGCCCTCAGGAACCCGGCCTTGGTGAGGCCAGGGGAAGGACAGAGGGTTTGCAAAAGTACTTTGAGTTCCTTAAAGAAGGCACTTCGTTCTCCAGTATCATCCTTGCTTAGTCTCAAAGCTAACACTGTTGGACAAAAGACCAAGAGAGGTCAAAGTAAATTGCCCCAAAGTTTCTTGAACCATTGTTAACAGCCCTGTCCTCCTCCCAGGAAGGGTGAGTCAAGGTTAAGGGCAGCCACAGCACTTCTCAAAGATCCTAAAATATGAAGAGTCTTGAGAAGGGCTGCTGACATTGGGGGAGGGTGGGCATTAGCCAATGTACTTCCACGACCACCAAAGCCAGAGAGAGAAGCTCCGTGAGAGAAGGTGAAATGGCATCTGGTGGATCACACCCTCTGACCAAAGGGACAGAGGGCCCCCAAAACAGGTGACCAGAAGAAGGTGGGTGGCACTCCCACCCCAAATATCCTTAAGAGCCAGAAATAGTACCGCTGGGATGGGTGCATGTACTTGTGGACACAGGGATGGACTATTGGAGGGATTCGGGGAGCTGGAACAGCCAGCCACTGGGAGTAAGCAGCGCCGGGGACCTCTCCCGGTGAAGATCCCAGATCCACAGGTGCCCCTGAGGACAGTCTGCTTTCCCTCTGGGCCAGGCCAGAGCAGCCCCCAAAGGAGATGCTCATCCTTCCTCCATGCGTCCCACACCCAGCCCTCTCGCCCTCCTCCCCTCCCTTCACCTGGTTACAATCTTGATTGGGGAAGGGGTGTGGCCATGCACACCCAGAATGCTCCCAGCCTTTCAATGGCAACCATCTCTTGCCCTCTCCCCCGCCCCCCCACTGCTCAAGCGAGGGTCAGAGTGCTTGGGGATGCCCAGAGAGTCTGAGTGAAGTGTCAAGTCACTCAGTAAGATGTGACTAGGCAATGGTTCGCTTTTCCTCTCCTCACCCCCTCCCTCAAGACCTGGGCCTCAGGTTTGGGCCTGAATTACTAGATAACAGAGCCCTAATCTTTCACTTTGCACAGAGTCCCCCAAATCAGCTTGCTCCACCCTGCATCCCACCCCCATCCTAGCTAATCCCACAACCAGGAAAAGTTGGTTTACGCCAAAAACATCACTCTGTTAGCTAATCTCCAGAAGGCTCCATTCCACCTGCCAGGTGCATCACCTTGTTGATTTATCATCCCGGTGGGTTTTTTGTTTTTTTTTTTTTTCCGGTGGGTTTTGATAGAGTCAGAGCACAGGGCAGGACATGGTGGGAAGACGGAGTGAAAGGCCAGAAGGGGACAGGGATCCTGGTACTGAATTTTGTTCAGGGAGAGCCTGCCCACTGCTTTGTCATTTGCTTTCTCACACCTTCTTCTCCAGAAACTACTTCCCTTCCTCTCCCGTGGATAAATACCCAAATCAGCCGCCACCCAGGACACTGCAAACCTCTGGAGGCTTCTTTAGGGTGGGGAACTTCCCTGCCAGGGCCTTAAGGACTGGATTACCTATTTGATTAAATCTGACAAATCCCGAGCCAAGGGACAAACAGGTGCTTGGGTGCTTCCTGCCACCTGCCATCCTGACCAGGTTAGGCCAGGCCTCCAAATACCTCTCTTAACACACACCTGGAACTTCCCCTGGGCTGAAATCTCCTGCCCCGGGGACACCAAACAGTGTCCTCTCACAGAACTGCTCCCTCCCTGTACCTCTCCTCGACACCACCTCCTCAGATTCCTCTCCTTCTATTTCCCAACCCATGCCTTGCCATCGCAGCTCCCGGGCAGCCCGGTGAGAGCAGCGAGGGTGGACAACAGGCTTCTTCTTCAGTCTATTTGAGTTATTCAGGGTCACCCCACAAAGCCCTATTTTCTTTTTCTAGAATTTGAAAAGAAAAGAGGGCAGTGAAGACAGGGTTCCCTGCCCGCACCCCCCCCTGCCCTACACCTGCTCTCACTCTGGGCATCCTGCCCACGCTCTACCCACCTGGGAAGAGCAATCGAAGACCTCCTGCCCTGGGTCTGCCTAGGCTGGTGGGATCAGGGCGCTGAGAGGAGGGACCCAGAGAAGGGCGCCTGTGAGATGAGAATTTCATGGAAATCTGTGAACCAAGAAAAGGCCGGAGGCTGGAATGAACAGATCGACAAATAAATGAACAAAGTCCTAGTTCTTTAAAGGTCATAAGTCAGCTAAATATAGACTGTCACCAAGTCACTGCTATATATAACCGCTCCACCCGCAGCCAGCAGTCTGCCTCTCTTGGCCTGGAGCTGAGTTATGTCCCAGCCTCCCAGGGCACAGAGCACAGAGCCAGCTCTGAGAAGGAAGCAAGGCCCCGGGCTTCCACGTCCCCCCCCCAGCCGCCGGCACTGATCCCCTCCAGACCCCACATTTCTGGCTTTCCTGGCTCCCCTCTTCCTGTTCTGCCTGATGGTCCCCACACCCCTGCCCGTCCAGACACCCCAGGACCCTGCTGCCCTTGGTTTCCCGGCTCCAGATATATCGCAACTCCAGCAGTTCCGAAAACACCAAAAGGATGGACTTGGCCTCTTGTCCACGTTCTGGCCATTGCCTATTTCCCCCGACAGCCTAGGTCTCCAGATTGTGTTCTTACATCGCAGCCCCGCCTCCGGCCACCACCCCATCGACTTAGCCAGCCGCCCAACAAGCAAGCCCCTTCCCACAGCCCTCGCCGTCCCCGTCCCCAGAATATCCTCTCCCTCCTGTCCGACGTCCCCTCCTGTATCAGCCTGACTTTTCCAACACTCTCCTACCCCATGAAGTCGCCCTGGATTTCCCACCACTTACACGAGTGTCGACTCGTGCCCTGGTTCTCAGTTCCCTGCTTTCCCCAGTTTGGACGAGTCCAGGAATGCAGAGAGCCCGTGCCCTCACCCCAATCCTTCGAGCCTCGGGCTCTGCAAGGCTGGGCCTCAGCCCCCTTCTCCCTGCAGAAAGAGACTCCCGCGAGCACGAGGAACCGACCACCTCCGAGATGGCGGAGGAGACCTACTCGCCCAAGATTTTCCGACCCAAGCACACCCGCATCTCCGAGCTGAAGGCCGAGGCCGTGAAGAAGGACCGCAGAAAGAAGCTGACCCAGTCCAAGTTCGTGGGGGGAGCTGAGAACACCGCCCACCCCCGGGTCATCTCTGCACCTGAGATGAGACAGGAGTCTGAGCAGGTGAGTCTCAAGGATTCTCTCCCCATCCCCCTCTGCATCCACACCCCGCAGCCTCTGCCACCGCCCCAGCTTTCCACCTTAGCCCGCGTCTAAATGAGCGTGCGTGGTAGCACTTTATACGCCCAGGGGGCGCGGCAGGCGAGGCGGAGGGAGACCTTGGGTGGCAGGTATTGGAGACAGAAGGCGGTGACTCTCCGTACAGACCCTTTACCACGCCCCCCATACCCCAGCCACGCTTTCTGCACGTCCTGGTGGTTCCCGCGGGTCCTGGCACACCTCTCACCCCTCCTGTCCGCACACAGGGTCCCTGCCGCAGGCACATGGAGGCTTCCCTTCAGGAGCTCAAAGCCAGCCCGCGCATGGTGCCCCGCGCCGTGTACCTGCCCAACTGTGACCGCAAAGGATTCTACAAGAGAAAGCAGGTACGCCCCGTGCCGAGCCCCAAGTTCAGGGCACTTGCCAGAAACCTCCACCTCTAAATGCCTGGATTTCTGTCATTAACAACACTTTGTCCCAAACCTCCAAAATCCTTGCACCCGTCACAATCGTGATTGTCCCCATTCCCTCCTACACTATAATCTACTGACGTTTTAATGATTCACCTTGCATACATGAATTCATCTAAAAAGGAAACGTTCTATCACTGCGTCACGTCACACGTTGGATGTGTTATTTTCTGATAGGCACACATAAATATATACATATACATGACTCTAAAACATGTTTTAACCACATACCACTTGAAATCATTTAGTGTCCCATTCACAGCCAGGCTACCCTTTGGGCAACTGCTGGTCAAGCAGTTATCTGAGCCCGTTAAGGAGTACGCGTTACCTTAGGGTAGTGATCTCAGACTTCCTAGGGCATCAGTGTCACCCCGAGGTCTTGTTAAAACACTGATTGCTGGTCCCACCCCAGAGTCTCTGAGGGTAGGTCTCGGGCAGACTCTGAGAATTCGTATTTCTAACAAATGCCCTCCCAGATGACTCTGATGAGGGCACCCCTCCTCTAGGTTAGGAGTCAAGAACCAGACAGCGTTGCGTGAGTGCTTGGCTCTCCTGTTTACTAGCTGTGTCCTCTTACCCCAGTTAGTCAATGTCTCTGCCTCCAGTTTCTCATGTAAGATGGAGAATAATTGTACCTATTATTCTCACACGATTATGAGGAATAATGGACTAATCTTTATAAAGTACTTAGAACAGTACCTACAATATAGTAAGTGTTAGACGGTGCCTTGTATGTGATACAGCTATACAAGTGATGCCTCCTATTATTACTATTATTTAACAATTTAATTTATCATCATTTTCATCATCATGATCAGGTTATATCATTCTCTGGAAAATACCAAGTTGGAGGACCCTGAATGGGTGACATAAAACAAAGTCGTAGGAGCTAGCCTAGGGAAGACTGCCTAAATCAGCACTTCCCCCCGACTCCGTCCGCCCATGCAGTGTGGACACCAGAACCCCCAGGGTTGGGTACAGCTCCCTCAACTCTCCGGGGGTGAGGATCTGTCTTGAGGCAGGGAGGATGAAGGGCCAGGCAGGAGCAGAGCCTCGGGGTACAGCCATCCTCACTGCCTGTCACTCTCCCACCCCAGTGCAAGCCTTCCCGTGGCCGCAAACGTGGCATCTGCTGGTGCGTGGACAAGTACGGGATGAAGCTGCCAGGCATGGAATATGTGGACGGGGACTTTCAGTGCCACACCTTCGACAGCAGCAATGTTGAGTGACGCGTCCCCTCCCCATCTTTCCCTCACCCCATCCCCCCCCCCCAGCCCCGACTCCAGCCAGTGCCTCCCTCCACCCCAGGACGCCACTCATTTCATCTCATTTAAGGGAAGAAAATACATATATCTATCTATTTGAAGAAACTGAGGACCTCGGAATCTCTGGCAAGGTCTCAACTTTGAAAACGGCAACAACGGAGATGCACAAAGCTAAGGAGACACCCCCCCCCCTTTAAAAAAGTTTTTCTTTTTGAGGCAAGTTGAATGAACAGGGAGGGCAAGAGAGGAAGAACAAGAGAAAGAAAAGGGAGGGAAGCAGATGTGTGTGAGAGAGGGGAGGACGAGTAGTCACGAGAAGGAAAAGTGGAGCGTGGGCTGGAAGCAGCCGCCTTTACGTCCAGCCCCGGCCCGAGGTGGGAGCCGCTTGGGCAGGAGCGGGTGCAGCCCCAGGTGTGGCCTTCGATGACACCCTTGGAATTTGCCCAGTTTGGATGGGTCACAGGGGGAGAAAGGAAAAGACAGCAGGCGTCAGTGCCTCTCCTGGATCACTCTCCCCCTGCAGCCAGCAGCTTGCACGGCTCGACAGGTCCTTCCTCTCCTCCCACCCCGACACTGTGTTCTCTCTCCCTCAAATTTACAAAACCTAAAATGCATTCCATTCCTCTCAACACAAAGCAAATTCATAACTGAGTGATATTAGATAGGTAGGTGTCCCTAAGTGGATCCATGGATATGAAGTATGTGTGCATATTTCACTCCCCTGCAGACTTTGAGAAATCAATCCACACCCCCAATAGTGGGAAGATGGGTTCTTCCAGGGCGGCTAAAACTCTGCGCTGAATGAAGCCTGTAGTTTCAGCCCTTCGTTGCATCCAATTCGCAGCTAGCACAGCCTTTGTGGGGGAGGATAGGCTGGAAAAACAAAAAGTGGGCTTGTATTTATCTACAAGGCTCCATATAGTATTATATAAGCATATAAATCTATTTTCTTGATTTTTTTCTTTCTTCCTTCCTTTCTGTCAAAGGTTTGCATTAACTTTTCCAAGTAGTTCCTCTGGGGGCATTGAAGAGTGTCCTTATTCTGGGAAAACCAAGAAAACCCATCTTCTTGTAGTACAACCCATAATGCCTGCTTCCCATGAGCAGCGGCAAACTCAACCCTTCGTGGGACACAGTGTTGGATTTTTTTCGTGATTTCCCGTGTGTGTGTGTTCATGTACCACCAAGCCAGGTGGATAAGCACACCCAGTGGTGCACCCACCAAGCTCCCCAGGACATCCCATTCACCTTTAGACCCTTGGGAAGTCACTGTCTCTGGACTCCCACACCCAGTGAACCCAATAGGTCCAAGTTTGACCCCCTGGTCCTGCCCAGCCTTTTTGTTTCATCTGGACAGAGCCTGCCTTTGGAAAGCCTCTTTCAGCCTTCATGCTGGCAGAGCAGGAGAGAGACTGAAATGAGAGACGGCAAAGAGGGAGATGGAGGTGAAAGGTTTAAATATGGGGAAACAGTAAAAGTGATTGTTCAGGCCAGAGTAGATGAAGCGAGGGGCAGAGAGCTGGAGAGACAGGGGCCTGACTGTCCCACTCTAGCTTTGGAGCGAAGAGACAGTAAAGAGAACAAAGCCAAGAGACACTTCCCTGGGTCCCCACCTGATAATGCCTCTGGAATTTAAGGGGAAGGAGAGAGGAAGATGGGGGAACAGGTTGTAAGAGAGAAATGTGCTTAATCCAGACCTTGGATCCAGGGAAGGTGGGTTAACTTTCGATGGGTTCTAGACTGTAGCGGCTGGACAGAAACAGGATCAGTAGAGAGCAGCCGTAGTTTGGAAGGGACAAGCCTATGTGCTCACCTGCCCACCTTCACCCTGCAATAAGGGACTGAGGCCAGAGCGGGTTTCAAGCTCTTCATCCACTCTGGCCAGTTCTGGCTTCCGTCCTGGGGTGGAGGATGGCGGAAAGGCCCAGGACAAGCGGGGAATGTGTGTTTTGGGGGTGCTGTCATTTGGCAGCCAGACTCTGAACCAAGAAACATCCCATCCTCCACGGACTCCCCCCAACAAATGGGCGGCCCTGGGGCTGCCCTCTGAGGATGGAGATCGCCGGCCAGGAGAAGGGTCTTGGACATGGCAAAGGAGACCCTTTCTCGCTGTGAACGCAGCTTTCTCCACTCTTTCCTGATGACGTGATGCCGTGGAGACCACACCAGCATCTAACTTGGGGACGGTGAAGAGGGATAGCTAAGGAGCAAACACACTTCAGCTAGTGGAAAGTCTGCAGCTCTGGAACTTGGGGGGATTTCTCCTGCTTCCCCGGCCAGGACGGTTGGCTGGGATGGAAGAGGCAGTCGATCTTCGCAGGACAAAGGGCCTGATGGGGTTGGCAGCCGTAAGGACTTCCCTGACCTGCTGTGTCACCGTGCCCCATCTCTCTGCGCAACTGTCCCCAAGCCCCCGATTCACATTTCAACGTCTTAGGCCAGTATCGTCAGCCTTCCCCACTTCACTGTTCTTTCCGCCCATTCTTTCTTTGCATCTTGATCAGTCGTCTACCTGGGATCTACCGAGTGGATACTGGGGGGTCATTCCCCCTAAGAAAAGACTGAACCAGGGATTTGCAGAGCTCTCCCCACCCCCCCAAGGCCTGGACCTGGTTCCTGGTTACTGAGAGGGGCTGTCTTTTCCTCCCGCTGTTTACTGGACTTTGAAGGGGCCTGTGCTCCTTCCATGGGCTCTTTGCCGTCAGCCGTAAGGTGGGGGATTGGGACCTGCTTTAACGCCACCCGTCTCTTCAGGCCTCCAAAGCTCACACTGACTAACCCAAACCTGTGAGTCTCTCTCTAGTGCTTGCAGGGAGGACGGAGCGGGGGGAGGATTCTGGTCAGCTGGCCACTCCCTAGAGGATGCTGGACCTTCAGACAGAGGGAGGTCTGGCCTGAGCCCAGGGTGGGAGCCCATGGGGAGGGAGACATTGAGGAAGGTGAGCCCTCCCCTGGGCGAGGTGGCGGGAAGGCAGGTGTGGTGAGCTGCCAGCCGTGAAGTCCCGGAGCAGGGACCTTCTTGACCCCAGGCTGCCTGTTGGCCACTGTCTGCTCACCCAGAGGCCTTAGGCTCTGGGTTTTCTATGGCCTCAAGTCTAAACGTTGGCCCACTGCGCCAACAGGAGGTCTCTCCCCATCCCCCTTTGACTCATGCCTCGCTCTGGCAGTGAAGACCTGTGTCCGCCTCTACTGCCAGGTCACTTAGGGAGGCCTAGCCAGGACTGATTCCCCCTGCCCCTAGAGCTGCCCCACGCACAGGGGCAAAGCAGGGCATCTGGGACGGAAGAGACTCGAAAGTTTCTCAGACAGCCAGGCCTGCACATACAGGCCTGGAGACATTTAGCCCCCACACGGGGGGCGAGGATGGGAGGCCCTGTGTGGTCCCATCCCTTGTCCCCTCGCCCATTTCCCTATCACCACCTCTGTGGTCTCCATGCTAACCCAGCAGGGCCAACCCCCTCCGGGGAGGCGGGCCTGGACCACCACTCTCCCACTGCCCAGCTCGTCAGCAGCCACAGGGCTACCAAGCAACTGGCAAGCCCCCCTCCAACTGGGGCAGTGCCCCCCCCATCCACTTAGCCCCCAAGAGGGATCCAGCTCAGATGACATTGCAGAGAGGAGTGGGCCAAGGAGAAGCAACCCTCTGGTCTAGGAGAGGACAGATTTGGCTTCCAAGAGAAAGGAGGCTCTATTTTGAGAGGTAGTGGGCCAAGGGAACAGAGGTTACCGGCCAGCAACCTGGGCGTTGTACTGTCTTTATTTTTAAAACCACTAAAGTGCAAGACTTATTTTGCACTATTCTCCACTTTTTTTTTTTTTCTCATAGGCTTTTGGTGTCTTTTTATAAACATACTTTCTTGGTTTTCTAATGGAGTATATAGTTTAGCCATTTCCACAGACTCTGGCCTCCTCTCTTTAACTTTTTTTGGATGGGAGAAAGGGGAGGTGAGGGGGGTCAGCCGCCCTGCACCCGTTCACCCTGCCTCTCTGGTCCTCGGCCACCAGCCTGAGTCCCGGACCGTCCACCACCAGCATCACACAGTAGCCCACACGGATAGACAGTTGTCAGACAAGATTCCTTCAGATTCCGAGTTGCCTACCGGTTTGTTTGTTTTTTAGACAGCAATAACCACAGCACATATTACTGTAGTTCTTTATAATTTGACATACATACATACCATAGCACTATTCTCTCCTCTTTATTTGCTTTCAACTTTTTTTTTGTTAATAAATGCTCATAATCTTTACTGGTGAAAAGGATGACAAAAAACAAAAAACCAACAAACAAAACCTGTTTGTGGAAAAAAAAAAAGAAAAAGAAAAAGCGGGGGGAAAAAAATCACCTGAATGTGGAAGAGCTCGCCTCCTGTTTAGTGTTTTGTACGTAAGGAAATAAAAAACGAGAAAAACAAAAAAAAACAAAACAAAAAACCTGAGGATCTCACGTTTTATTAAAAAAGTGAAGATTGCTGTATACTATTTATTCAACTTATAATTTATGTTACTCCTTGGTCTTTGTCCTTTGTCGCGACAAAGCATTTATTTAATAAAGTCATGCATTCAGTTAGCCTGCGTCACCTTCCTCCGAGGGTCCAGGGAAGGTAGGCGAAGGGAGAGAGAGGACAGAGGGAAGGAGAGAGGACCAGGTGGAGGCAAAACCAGGGCCTGCTCCCTCCAGAGGGGCCCCCAGACCCAAACCCAGGCGCCCCCTTCTCCATCTCTCCGAAACCCTTTCAGTGAGTTCACTACACAAGGCGCTTAGGCGGGAGGGTGGTCCTGCAGCTTCAGCAGCGTTATCACTAGGACTGTTATCATTTTTACCATCTAATCTCAGCTCCCGCTGCTAAAGAAAGCGATCTTAATCAACTCCTAAGCAAATGATGGGTCTCTTCTCCTCAGAGAGGACTTTAAGGAAGGCAATGCTAGAATGTTCCTCTCAAGCTCTCAACTCCTGGGAACCTCTGGCAGAGGTGAATCCTACCTCCTGCTCTTGCCCAGCACCCCGTTGCCATTTCCACCCGCTGAAGAGGAAAGTTATGAAATGGCTAGTAACTCTGATTTCAACCCTCCAGCGGCGTAAGGACCACAATTCCTACACTGTTCTACCATCCGCCCTTCCTTCCTCCGGCCGCTTCTCCTCATCTCCATGTCCCCTCTTTATCTGCGAGCCCACAGCAGGGCACTGCCCTTCATGCATCCCCCTGACCACCCCCAACAAGGGCCTCCATCCATGGGCACAGCAGGGGGACAGAGTTGGGGGCATCTCCCCTCTGCCCGACCCGGACACCCCGCCCCGCCAGTGCCCTGCCCCGTCCGAGTCACATGTCAAAGCAGAGACATTGGGAGTGTCCCTGCCTGGCAGGGGGCTGGCCTGTCATTGGGCATGTGTCCTTCGGACGCATCACTGAAGCTCTCTTCCCTGAGACCACTGGGCCCGTACACAGCTTTGCAGTGCAGCTGTTCAGCCAGCGCCCGGCAGTGACGGCAGAGATTGGAGGGTGTGACAGCTGCGCCGGGAGGCCAGAGACGGACCGGCCTTCCTCACTTTCCTGGGCAGGAGAGCTGATGAGTTGTGCTGGGCGGGGACAGGAAGAATGGCACGCAGGAAGGCCGTGTGGTCCAGGTCAGGCCACATGGCATCACCTGCCCCGGGACTGTCTCCTGGCCTCTCCGTTGGCAGCTGTTCATCCACGTACTGCCTGGGGTGGGTGGGGGGCAGGAGCGGGCCAGGATTCTTCTCAGACTTGCTCCCCCTTCAGGGCCCATGCCACCCCCAGGCCCACCCCACCATGCCCCCTACTCCTACAACCCTCACCTCCGGACATCCCGCTCAGGTACCCACGTCATTTGGGACCTGGCTCCGGGCTGCTGTGCACCTGGTCCCATCCCCTCCCTATACAGTTCATCATCGGGACCCATAGCACGTTGCTGACCACATGTTCACCCGGGGGGGCCTTGTGAGCCAGTAGGACTGGGCTGGGGCCTGGGGTCTGCTGGGTCCCAACCTCACCCCCAGGTTTGGCAGCTGGTCCAAGGCCACACTCTTAGAAACACTCTCAACTCCACGGTCTCACCTCCATCCACTGAAGCCCCTCTCCGAGCCTGGGTGCCCTCAAGGGTTCCGCATGGAAAATCTGAAGATCCCCCTCTCCCATTCCAAGCACGGTCAGCTATTCCAGTGAGAGAAATGGAGTGAGCGCGCTGCAATGTCAGCGTTTTACTCAGTGGAGAACGAGAGCCTTTGGTCTCCCCTATTCTGCTGTTCGATTCATCAACCCTCCCCGGCTCTTCCCGGGGGATCCTGGAGCCCATGGCTCCACTGTCAGCACCTACTTGTCTGGGTACCACCTACCCTACAGCCCCTCCGCCCTGGATAAACCTCCCCTTGTCACTCCTGCACAGCCCTGCTGTGCCCTGCTGGAGAAAGTCCCAGCATCGTGTGGGCTGACACCACCACAGAATCCCCAACCTCCAGATCCTGCCTGGGGAACCTCCCAGGTTCCCCAACACACTCTCACGTTCCTCCTCATACTGCCTTCTCGCTATCAGAGAAAACCAAGACCCGCCTCTGAGAACGTCCTATCTTCTCATCCCAACCCCTATGGAGTCAACCTCTGTCATGTTCTCTCCCACCTCCCCCATCAGTCCTCCTCTGTTTCCAAGGGACAGTCCCCTTCCTTCTCTCTCCCGGCCCGCTGCTTCCCCATCTCCTCCATCAACCATCCCCTCTCCTGCAGTTTAGGCAACAGAGGAGAGGGAGAGAAGGGGATGGGTAGGAAAAGTATCTTTTTTTGTTTCTTTTTCACACACACACACTGTTGTTTTTTTTGGTTTTTGTTTTTTTTTTTTTTTGCGGTACACGGGCCTCTCACTGTTGTGGCCTCTCCCGTTGCGGAGCACAGGCTCCGGACGCGCAGGCTCAGCGGCCATGGCTCACGGGCCCAGCCACTCCGCGGCATGAACCCGTGTCCCCTGCATCGGCAGGCGGACTCTCAACCACTGCGCCACCAGGGAAGCCCTGTATTTTATTTTCATAAGAGATAAGTGAACTGACACCAAGCATTGTAAATGGATGACCACAACAGAAGCAACAATGATAAAAATTACCAAACAGGAAACACACTCATACTAGGTCATGACATTGACATTCAGTCCAGCAATCCTCCACTGTAACAGCTCCTTTACTTTGCAGTGAAAATTGATTTGTATATTTTTTGCCTCTGAGTCCTTGTGGGCTTTCTTTATTTATTCAAACAGAAAGTCACAAAAATTACAATCATCCCCATCAGGTCACTCAGTCCCATGTAATTAATTTTTTTTCATGGTGATCTTTTGTTAGCACTTTTATGAAGTCATCAGTTTTCCATTCGAGTTCTGAGAATACTTATTCATTCAGTTCAGCAGTGTAGTCAGTTACCAGAAACCTGTACTTGTCAGAGTCTGGAAGAGTATTTTGCGTTTAGAGCCGATGGGACTTGTTCATGAACTGGATGTCGGGATGAGGGGAAAGTCGAGGATATCTTCTCCACTCAAAGTCCCCCAGACAACTCAAGTTCAACGTGTCCCAAACTGAACTCGTACTGAAGCTCAGATACTTCACCTGTCTTATCTCACTTTATACCTTAAAAGCACCAGTTCAAAACCACGAACAAAATTTGAACTCATCTTCCCTCTTAAACTCTCCCCTCTTCATCTCCCCTCTCCATCTCTCTCCTCCCTTTGCTCTCTCAGAGAATGGCATCTACCCAATTGCCAAACCCAGCCCTCCTTTACCCCCAACGTCTAATAAGTCCCCAAATCTCAGGAATAAGTTATCTCGTTGACAGCTCTCCGATCTGACTGTTCTCAGCACCTGCCCGGTTCAGACCATGCTCACTTCTCACCTGGATCACTACAGTTTCTTCCTGCCGGGACCTTCCATCCCCACCCGTGTCCTCCATGCCAGACATCGCAGTCAGAGTTCACTTTCTAAAACACAGATCCAGTCGTGTCATCCTCTGCCTAAATTCCTTCTTTGACTCTTGAGAGCATTCGGTCTTAATATCCTTCATCGAGACACCCAAGGTCCTTCCTGGTGGGCCCTCCTCGCCCCGCACCTCCCATACCATAGGCAACCTCAGCCATCGGCAGGTCTCCACATTTATTGTGTAGCTCATGCTGGCCCCTCTGTCTGAACCCCACCACACATGCGCGCGCGCACACACACACACACACACACACACACACACACACACACACAACACGCTTTTCCCCAAATTCCTATTTCCTCTTACAGTTCTGTCCTTACATGCCTCCTGAGACAATTGTTCTCCTAATTGCACCAGGCATACCTCCGTTATATGGCTGCTTCCCTTTACTAGAATGTCAGCCCCTTCAGGACAGGGACCATAATCTTTTTCACCTTCATATCCTAAAACCCTAACACTGAGCCCAGGATACAGTGCCAACCGCCCGTAGGCAGCACTTATCATACGACAGAAATGAGTTTATATTCTCAAAGCAATTCTTTGAGAGAGAAATTATCTCAACATTTAAGAATGAAAACAAATGAGGTTCAGAGGTGAGAAATGTGTCCAGAGTCACATGTCATAAGCAGCAGCCTCCAGATTCTGTTCCAAGGCTGCCTTACCTGCAAGCCCATGCTCTCAACTATCCCATCACATGTAGCCAGTATTCCAGACACATCTGACAAAATGCGGTCGCTACAGCGGTGATTCTCCACATTCGGAGGGCATAAGAACAGGCAACCTAGGCTAGGTCCCGTGGTTCGCAAGTTCAGCAAGCATCCTCAGTTGACGCATTCTGGACTCCTGGGACCACCTCTTAAGCAAATGACGCTTTGAGACAGTATAAACTCAGTTTCCCATGCTGCCACACAGTGGCAGTAGAGCCGCAGTGTTTGTCAACGGCCCGTCCTAAACTAAAATTTAAACAGTTCCAGAAGGCAAGCGATCAGCTTGACATCTTCAAGATCCCTGCCCAGCCAACCATTATCCCACATGGATGCAACTAAGCTTTGCCTCCGAAAAGGTTTCTAGGTCACAGTATACATCAGTCAGTGCGGTTCCTGTAGCTAGAGCCACAGCAGAAGTACTGATCACATACCCGTAAAATCCACCTCTTCGGAGGGCTTAGAGTACAAGAAGGCTGCAGGCAAGTGACATGGAAATGGGCACGGAGACTGTGGCATCCTCAGGAGTACGCTGCAAAAATATTACAGAAAGGACTCAAGTGAGTTAGCAACCTTGAGGCATGGGGGTTGACATAAGGGCTGACCCCAGCAGTGGCCCCATGATAATAACCCCTTTCATTTGGTACACTCCTGTAGTTCTCAAAGCACATTCACATCTATTGTCTCACATTAATAACCACCCTGTTATCAATTGGGTGATATTAGATATCAACCCTGTTGAGGCTGAAATCATCCCCATTAAACAGATGAGGAAAACTGAGACTCAGCGGCGAGTAACGTACCTCCAGGGCAATGGAATAGTAAGGGACAGAATTCAAACCCAGGTGTTCCGACTCCAGTATTCATTGCCTTACTCCTTGGCTTTGCACTAGAATCTTAATCAGTCAATTAATGTTAGAAAAAGAAAAAAAAACGCCTGCAGTCCACTCCAGACCAATCAGATCAGAATTCCTGATGGTGGGGCATCAGCGTCAGCATGAACATTTTTTTTAGTGCCCCAGTCAATTCAAATGTTAGCCAAGTTGAAAATCACTGCCCTTGCTGGGAAAGCCAGCACAGCTGCCCCACCCAGGACAGCAGCCACCGGCTGCCGACTACAGCTGAGGGCATGGGAGAGGGATGGTGGGAATACCCATCAGTAGACAAAAGGAAATTCGTGTAGGGACTGGTGACCCACAGGCTGCAGATCCAACCAGCGCCCAAAGCCCTCCAGGCTCTCCCGGAGCATCCGCCCTGCTTCCGCCCACAGGGGGCAGTGTAACTCAGGGCTGAGCAGCATCCCCTCCCTGGAGTTAGGGGCCCCAGCCCTGGGCAGTGGAGGTGGGGCACTTCCAGGGACCATTTCCTCATCTGTGAAGTGGAGCTAATAATAGCACCTCATTTGTGGATTCATAATTATTAACTGAATTAATGCACTTCCGGAGCGGCCCGCCACTAGCTACTGGCCCAGCCTAGATACTCTGAACGGGGATGTCTGCTTTGGGGGACCTGCTTTTCTTCTTCAAGGAGTGAAACTCATCTCACCCCTGGTCCGGGCCCCAGGTATCCCTCTGCCTCTCCTGAGATGCTAAATGGACGGTCAGGAGGGAGGTGGACCAGGCAAAGCTGCCTCCGGTCCCCTCCTCCACGGCAGGAAGGGGTCACATGCCACAGAAGAGGGGTGGCACCGTGAAACATGGGGCCAACGGGGCCGTGTGTGGACAGTGGGTCTGAAAGCACTGCGCACTCCTTCCCCCATGGCCCCCCCGCAAAGTGAGGAGCCCCCTGGAATTGGCCGGGGCTGAAGAGGCCAACAGAACCAAGCGGGCAGAGCTCTCACACAGAACTGTGCTTCAGACCCACATCTGTGCCTCATTCCCTAGTCCCTCCGCATTGGTCAACACGTGCTATTCTGGGGCCAGACAGCTCCCCGGGCCCATCAGCGAGCAGGCCTGGATTCTCAGAGGTCACAACAGCCCCACTCCTTTTCCTTGGGGGCTGAGTAGATGTCTCCCCCTGGGCAAGGGAGCTCTCCTTGACTTCAGGGGCCAGAGGACCCCAATTCCACTGTTTCCCTGCTCCCTTTCTTCCTCTGCAGTGTCATCTGAATGTGAGAGAAAGAGACACGGGCTCCACCCTTCCTCCCCCAGGGCCCACCCAAGGGCGGGAAAGTTGCTAGAGCCTCAGCTGGGAGTCCAGACTCCTAGGGCTGCAGTGGAGGCTTCCACCTGGATTCAGGACTTTTGAGTTTCCACAGCCCCTCTTCCTGCCCCATCCATCTCGTTGCTGTGTTATGAATGGAAAACCGAGACCGTGCCTGTCCCACTTTCCTGCGAGTCCAGCCAAGGCTGAAGGGAAGGAGGCTGGTGAGCCTCGAGATCTCTTTCCCATGGGGGCCCCAAAGACTCAGGCAAAAGACACGTGCTTTATTTTTCCTTCCTTTAATCTTAAGCAAAAGAGACACAGGGGTTCAAAAATAAAAATTTCTTTTTTCCCTCTCCCAAACCTTTACCCCAGCTCCGCACTGCAACCACCCGCTTCCTGCCCAGCAGGGACTCGAGGA
>NW_020175039.1:7446365-7468656 GCF_003031525.2 Neophocaena asiaeorientalis asiaeorientalis
TCAGAATTCCTGGAAAATCCTCCCTCCACCCACCACGCAAGCGCTCTCCTTGCTCTGCCAGCTTTGGAGAGGGGTGGGGGGCGGTGCCAGGCACCGGCGGCTGGCTGTAGGTTTACTGCATCCGCTGGGTGTGTAGCCCGCGAGCCCCCTGCTGCTCGTTGTAGAAGAGATGACACTCGGGGTCCCCCCGGATGGTTGGGGCCCCCTGGATCAGCTTCCCGGTGTTGGGGTTCACACACCAGCACTCCCCACGCTGCCCGTTCAGAGACATCTTGCACTGAGGAGAGAGAAGAGGAGGACATAGAGGACACCCCGATAAAACGGAGGTCCCACCAAAATGCAGGCTCCATTCATGAGGTCTGGGTGTGCCTGCAATTCTGCACGGCTAATAAGTTCCAACGTGACTCACGCTGGTGCTGCTGGCCCAGGGACGTGCTCTGGCTATCAGCAAGGCTGCTGGGGATGCCTCTCGATGGAAAGACTCAGCCCCCATCCACGGGGAGGTCCCATCCAGCCAGGGACCCAGTGTACTGGAGTTCACTCGTAGGGTGAGGCGGAAAACGCACATAAAAGTCAGCGTTAGCTCGGGTCCTATTATGTGCTGGGCGTGGCGTAAGCAGTCATACACACTGCTCATTTACAGTTCATATCTAACATACGCTCTTTTTTTTTTTTTGAGGTACGCGGGCCTCTCACTGTCGTGGCCTCTCCCGTTGCGGAGCACAGGCTCCGGACGCGCAGGCTCAGCAGCCATGGCTCACGGGCCCAGCCGCTCCACGGCATGCGGGATCTTCCCGGCCCGGGGCACAAACCCGTGTCCCCTGCATCGGCAGGCGAACTCTCAACCACTGCGCCACCAGGGAAGCCCCTAACATACACTCATTTAATCCTCTCAACCACCTTGTGGAGTAGGTACCATTACTTTACCATTTTAAGGACGATCGCAAGGAAGCCCAGATGGGTTCAGTAACTTGCCCAATGTCACAGAGCTAGTAAGAGCCACAGCTGAGATGCCAACCCAGGCATTCCCCTCCCAGGATCCCTGATCTTACCCATGAGCCAATTCCTCTTGCAAATCCCCGTTTACCCATAAGCTTCAGTAGAAAAGAAGATCACTATTTCTTCTTTTGAACTCCAAACGAAGTAGCTGGCTTACATTTAGAGGGCGGGTGTATGAACCAATAGCTTTTAACTCTAGACTGCTATTTCAAAGGGCAAGATGCCTGGGCTGTGAAGGAGATGGGGAAGTGAGACCCCCACCCCCACCCCGGGGGATCAGCAGAGCCCCGTACCCCATCTCCTGGCTCTGCACACCCACCCTTTAAAAGTCAGTTCTGACTTCCCACTAGGACCACCAGGGGAGCCTTTGAAAAATCTGGTGCCCAGAAAGCACCCCAGGCTCACAAAATCTGGATCTCTGGGGGTGAGGCCCAGGCATCCGTATTCTTTAAAGCTCCCTAGAGAAGCCCAGTGTGCAGCTGGGCTCAGACCGTCTGCTGGAGAACAGAATGGCCGGTGGAGTCCACACCACCTCAATCCTTCTCTCTGCCTTACATGAAATGACACAGACTCTTTCTCCCTATACCAGGGATGAGCTGGAGGAAGTGAGCAGTGCACTAGGTGAAAGGACAACTGACCACGTTAAAGAGCCACTAACAATCATCACTACAAACTCTATGTGGTTAGGTAAATAATATTCATAATGATAAGGGGAAACATGCATACATACATAGTTCATTAGAAGGCGTATGAACAGAATGGACAGGGGAGGAAAAAGGGCTCCTGGGTGTTTTACTTCCACTTTCTCCATTTTCTCTAATGTACTGATAACACTGTTCTGTTAACCGTTTCTAGAAATATTTCAAGTGGCGTTTCTCCACCCCTGATTCTCCACTCCCTGAGATACTTGAAAACCAGAGTCTACTTGGTCAACAATGGTTTCAATCAGTGATTCTGGAAATGCCGTCCACGGATCATCTGCGTCCTCTGAGAGCTGGTTAGAAACGCAAACTCTCAGATCCCGCTCGACCGTCTGAATGACAGTCTCTGGGGACGAGGCCCCAGAATCACCTGCAGGTGATTCTAACACTCAATAAAATCAAGAAGCGCTGGTGTGAGGCGCTATTTGTCCTCCAAGAGGCTCCCTCCTATCCTGGACACCAAGCGATGCTGGCAGGTAAGCTGGGTACGTGGAGTCAGGCTCTGACAAGCCTGAAGCCAAGAAGAGAAGCCCCGCCCCCGCCTTCCCTGGCCTGGCAGCTGGCATCCCCTCCCCTCTTGGCTGGCATCCCCACCCGCCTCCTCACAGAAGACTAGGTCTCCCGCTCAGAGGCTTACAGGTGATGGGGCAAGAATAAGACACACCCAGGGTCCGGGGCCAAGGAGATCCTCGCTCACCTGTTTGAGGTTGTACAGGCCATGCTTGTCACAGTTGGGGATGTGCAAGGAGTAGAGGTGCTCCAGGGGCCCCCGCTCGTCGGGTAGGCGCATGGTGGAGATCCGCTCCAGCACCTGGTCCAGTTCCTGCTGGCAGGGGGTCTGTGGGCACAGGCACGCAGAGAGGATGCTTAGAGTGGGAACAGGCCCGTGATTCTTCTGAAGGGACTTTCCCAAGGCCACACAGCTAGCTGGCGGCACCAGTAGCTTCTGACACCCAGCCCAGCAATCTACCTACCATAAGATTATGCTCCACCGCACCCCTAAAGAAAGTCACCCGCATATAAGTATTCCCTCCTCTCCTCCATCTGTGTCAACGGCTTTCAGGGGTCAAAATGGGAGCTACTTGCAAATACTGAATTCAAGTGGCTGCCTCTAGAGTATCTCTACACCCACCCAGTGGCCCAACCTCCATTCCCTTCCATCAACCCAACCAGGGCCTAGACAGCAAAGCTGAGCTGGAACGAAGAAGTGGGGTAGCTGAGTGAGGGCAGCTGCAACAAGAGTGGGCAAGCTCGAGTGGATCCATCTATATCTCTAGCATCCATTGCTTTGCCTGTGTCCCAAAGCCAAGCAGAAACGTGGAGATTTTAGAAAGGACTTCAAGAACCCGTACGCAGAGCCCATTTCACAGCCAAAGATACTGAGCTCCCCGCCTCCAAAGAGAAACTGATCAACCTGAAGGTCACTGAATAAGTCAGTGGCAGAATCAGAAAGGAAAGTGCTTTGCCCGCAGGCACACAGGACATGGATCTCATCGGGGGGCCCACATCCCCGCTTGCTGGGACACTCCCTTTACATGTCCTCCCACCCCTCCAACCAGACCCGACCCGTTCTGACCCTGGCAGGTGGCGGCCGCAGCTTCTTGGGCTCCTCCAGGCCGAGGTGATGTTTGCCACCCTTGCCCATCTGCCGGTGCTGTTCCGTGACCTTCTCCCGGAACACGGCCAGCTCCTTCATGCCCGACTTGAGGGGCTTCCGGCCAGCACCACCTCCACCTCCCAACAAGTTCATGTTCCCGTCCACGTGGTTCTCGACCAGGCCTCCCTCAGAGTGGTCCTCGCCATTGTCTGCAGAGAGAGGGAGGGAGGAAGAGCTGCAGGTCCAGTTTCCAGAGAGGTGGGCCCTCCAGGGACTATCTGGACCCCTGATAATGACAAGGAAGGCGATGACTAACATCTAAGCAGTGGTGCTAAGTGACTTATGTGGATGATCAATTTCGGTTTCACAGCAATGACGAGCACAACTAGTAACGTCCCCCAACTTCTAGACAGAGAAGCCGAGGCTCACGGAGGTCAATTTCTTGAGCAAGATCGCAATCCAGGATCTGAACGCAGGCTCTCTGACTCCAGAAAAATGCCTGGGTCGCCTACTCTGCTCTGCCTCCACCCCAGGAGGTCAAGGGGGAGGATGCGCGTGGGGGAGCAGAGGGGCACAAGCCAAGGATGACCATGTAGGCAAGGCTCTCACCGGGGAACAGGTAATGTCCACCACTCTTCCTTGAAAGACCTGTGAGACTCACCCACCACTAACTCCCCCTGTTTAAAGTCTTCATGATGTCTGGTCGGAAAAGGCATGGATCGGATGAGCTTTTAAAACTCATGCCACAGAGATCACTGGGCCGTGCTGTGTCTGGCGGGGAAGTGAGGTGGAGAGCCGCGTTGCCGCCAGAAGAACACAGCGTCCAGCCCCCTCCGCCATCACTCTTCATCTGCCCGTCTGCTTCCTCCTCTTGTTGCCCTGACGCTCCACTCCTATGGCTGCTACAGCACTATCCCGGGACCCTGATTTGTCTCCTGTCTGTGCATGCTGCCCCACCCCCCATTACATCGAGAGCCCCCAGAACAGGAACGATGACCACGCGGTAGTTTCATCTTATCGCAGGGCGCGTGGCCTCATCCAGACGTCTGTCCAAGGACCATCCACTGAGTCTTTGGACTTTCTTAACCCTCCAGCCAGCTGGCAATAGGGAACGGCCCCTACGGTGTACACAGCTCAGGTGGAGGGCCCTGCGAGCACTCCTCCCCTCCCACGGTCTCATGCAGGCTTAGGCACGTCCAGCCAGGGGACAGAGTCAATGGTATGGAAGGCTCCTAACCAGGGAGACAATTTCTGGCAAGCTCTAGGTGGGCCGGGCTGCAAACAGCCCCCCGCAGACACGGCAGGGCCAACAGGGTCTCAGACCACACTGCCTGGAGCGGCCCCCTGCAGGGCTCAGGGAGCTGGCAGTGGGAGTTTCCAAACAAATCTTGCACATTTTCTCTTCCCCTCTAATGCACCTCCGAAAACTTACAGCCTGGATAACATACCCGAATGGCTTTTACAGTATTTCTACACAAGGGTTTCAGGCGAGGCGCCTAGTACTTGGCAGTCCTTTCAGAATTCAGGCACACTGTGGTGGGCTCAGGGGGTCGCCGTCCTGGGCATGCTATACGGTGGAAAGAGCTGGCCCTTACCTGTAAAAGGGGGGCCATGACACCCCCTCTGGATTGTGAGTTTCGGCGTTCACTCCCTCACCAGCTAAGGTGTGGGACCCTCTTCCGTGCCTTGGGGAGCCAGCGCCTGCATCCTCGGAGCATGCTCCAGCAGACTCTGGGGGACCGGGCACCAACAGGGTCCCTGGAAACGGAGGGGTTCAATAGAGGTTTACTCCCATCCCTTCCCTTTGCACTAGGCCTGATGCCTGGTCGGTTCTCACTAGCTGGAGCATCCTTTAGAACCAGGCACATAATCTCCAGGCTGGCAAGTGCTGGATAGGAGGGCGGGCTCGAATTGAATTCCAGCTCTGCCACTTTTTATACCAGCTGTATTTCTCCTGCATATATATCCGCACTGTGCCTCTGTTTTTCTTAACCGTAAACTACTGGATAATAATAGTTCCTACTTTACAGAACTGCTGAGAGTATGTTATAGGTAAAGCCGTTAAGATACAGCGTGGAACGCAGAAACTCTATGTCCTGCCGGTGGTGATTACTTTAACGATGATGATGATGACGACAGCTGCCTCAGTGATCTGCTACCCCTGCCGTGTGGAACCCAATCAAGAAGCAGGAAGCAGAGGAAGATGAGCTTCTGAGCATCAGAACAGCAGTCACCACATCCATGCATTGTAAAGCCATGATGCTTTCCTCACAAGTCAAGGGAAGTCAGTGCATGAAGAACCTTGACGGTTTGCAGTAGCACTGGTCAGATAAGCCTGGTTTCTGCATGTCTGGTTTCCAAGGCCACCACAGAATAAAATCAACAAAATTAAAAGGAGAAAAAGGAAGGCACGTGGTCAGTGGCGAGAAGTATCAAATGGCAGAGAGGAAAGAGAGCAGTAAAAAAACCAAACATAAGAACTCCGGGGACATTTGGTGCACAGCAAACAACTCCACGGCCATTGATGACCCCTGAAAACTTCCACGTTGTATGGCCTGAAACAAGACTAGTGTTGATAATACGACTTTGGGGCATCCAAAAAGGAAAGGGGTAAACATGACAAGTATTCAGTATTAAGAAAGATATCTATCCAAAATTGCTAAACTTTAGAAAAATAATGGAAATATTTAAATGAGTAAGCCCTTTGAAACCCGGAAAATTTTTCTCTAGAATGGCTATTTCTCCAGGGGCTCCGGGTAGCCCAGATTTTATCATAAATAAACCAAGCGCAGATTAGATCCTGTTCCAGAAGCCCCAGCACCACCTGCAGGGGAAGGCTGATTTGAAGCATCTACCACCAAGTTGGGTGGGAGTCCTGATCTACGACGTTCTACATTCACCCACCCCAAATTTCCCTCACCCACCCTGCCCTCCCCTTTCTGTCCCTGAAGCTGAAACAGCAGAAACCCAGAGGCCCCAAGAGAAGCAGTCCTGGTTCCCTGGCTCAGCTACCGGCCCGGTTCCCCTGAATGGGGACCAGCTGCAGCTTTCCCCTGGGACTGGTCAGGCAGCTGAGGCCAACCACAAAGATGATCCCACCGTCCCTGTTCAGATACCAGAGGTAGAGGGCAGAAGGCTGAAGGAGAGGCTTGCGAGAGTCCGAGACAGACCTGGCAAATAAACAGGATGGGCTGATTCAGGTAACCCTCCATTCTGCTTAACATTAACCTGAAGCATAAGGCAGATGTTGGCACAAATGGGGGGCGTGGGGGGGACTCATCTCCATCCTCACCATCAGTTCTGCCATTTCCATTTCTACAGGCTTCTCTGCTTCTCTGCACCTGGACCTGGTGACACAATTTCAGGCTCCCTGTCTTCATCCCTGCAGGTGCTGGCCCGGGGAACACAGGAGGAAGAGAGCAAGACGCCTAGAAAAGTCCTGCTTCCCCGGCTGCACTGGGAACCATGCAGGATCAAAGGGGGGAAACAATGGGGACCTCTGGGCTGCCCTCGCCCAGCCCCTCGTACCCGAGTTCACCCTGGGCACAACAAACCCATCCTCATCGTGCCCTGCCCAGCCTGCTTCCTGCCCACAGTGACAGAGAGCATCTATGGAGACCTCAACACCACTTCTGCACCTGACGCCCTGAGTTCTGCTCACAAAGTAATTAGACAAGGGCTCTGGGAATTTCCCACCATTTCTGGAACCATCCGCTCTGCTGTCACGAAGCCTGTGACTCTCAGAAGTTCACTGGGTTCCTCTCTTTTGGGGGCAGGTTTGCCCGCCTGCCCCGAGGCTTAAATTAAGACAGCCCGTCTCCACTGTGGCTGCAATTCCGCGTTCTCAGGTTGAAACACAGCAGGATGGCCCACATTTAGTCCTCTTCAGGAACGTCTGGGAAGGCTCCACTCACCAGAACCCAATGCCTGGAACATTCTCGGGATCAGGGTCTCCCAACCCCAGCACTACTGTCTTTGGGACCAGAAGATTCTTTGTTAGGAGCTGTCCTGTGTAAGACGTCCAGCACCATCCTGGGCTTCTACCCACCAGATGCCAGCGGCACGGCACCCTCCCCGAGTTGCAACAAGCGAACACGTCTCTGAACATTGCCAAATGGTCTCCAGTTGAGAACCACTGTTCGCAGTTAGGATTGATCCAGAGGCCTGAAGTTCCCGGCCCAGTGCTGAAGACTCCCAGCCTCACATAAAGCAGATCTGAGCTTTACTGTATCCCCTCCCTCGGCCAAGACCCCTCCACCACTGTTCCATCACGAGGAACACTTCCGGCCTATGAGCCTTCCTTCTTGGTGGTGGTGGTGGGGACCCCAGAGGACTCTTAGCCTGCTAAGAGTCCTAACCCTCCCGGGCACTCGTACCACTGACAGGGGCCAAAGAAGCATCCTTTGGCTGAGCCCTAGAGGTCAGCCCACAGTTAACGCTCAGAACCAGGCCCTCTGCAAGCTCTGGAAACACTGGATGGAAGAGAGGGGCACACAGATTAATGCGCGTTCAGGACGGCAGGCTCCAGGCAGGCACAGAGGGCACAGTGCCCAGGGCCCTAGGAAATGTTTTCATTTCTTTTAAAATCAGAAGAAAAAAATCAACTTTTAGGTCAAAGCAAACGTCTTCATATAACACTGATACGTTTGCAGTTATAAAATACGATTTCTGATTCTTCTGTGTTTGCCCACGAAGGCAAACATGTCTGGTGCCCCCAAAAGTCATAATGCAGCCCCACTCCAGGTCCCAGAAGACAGGGCTCAAGTGGGCAGTCCTATCCCAGAAGGACAGAGGTGGCTTCCCGTCCTGAGATGTCCCTGACGGCTCTGAGCGGAAGGTCAGTTCGTCCACCCTCACAGAAGCCACCTGGGTTCAAGGGTATGTTTCATTCCATTCCTTTATCGATCTCATCATTGCCAACGAAAGTGCCAATAAGATGAGGAAATCCATGGGCCTGGTCTGCTGACGCAGGTGCTGACACCCCACATCTTGAAGTGGAAGCCCAGGACAGGGAAATGCAATTGTTGACTGGGTGGAGATCAGAAAGGACTGTAGGCTGAGAAGAGCCTTGACTCCTTGACTGATCCTATCCCCAGCCAACGAGGTTCAGGCATTCAGCCTCCAAAGTCTGATTGCCTGGCTGAATCCTAGCTTCACCACTGAGCTGTGCAGCCCTGGACAAGTTACTTAAGCTCTCTGTGCCTTCACTGCTCATCCGTAAAACACGCACAAACAGGATCCACCTCCAATGGGTGGCAGAGAGGATTCCGAGGGCTGCTGCATGCATACGCGGTGCCGGCACAAGGGGCTCGCCCTCAGCTGCTTCCTCTGCGTCCCACACTCAGGGAAGCACCCACACGGCACCACACCCTCACACTCTGCTGGACAAGGACATTATCACACGTTACCAAGCTCTGCCCATATGTTCCCTTATAGGTGTGACAGCGCAGTCCGCAGGAAAACATTCCACATGGAGAACTCCAGCTAGAGATGGAATTTGCCCTCAGAACAAAAATACCAAGTTGCATTTTTTTTTCTGCCTAGGAGAGTTCGGTTCAGAATAATATTTATTAAGCAACCACTTATGTATGCAGCTCCATGGGCTACAGTGCAAAGGTCACTCTAAGAGATGGTTCTTAGCAACCCAAATCACATAACTAGAAAAGCCTGCGGGCTTAGAGATGACTGACAGGGACCTCCAAGATTCCTGAAGAGATGTCCCTGTAAGGATTAGTAAGCAGTAGCTGTTCTCTGCCTAGTGACCCAGGAAATGGGTCAACGCTGAAGAAGGGAGTTTCCCAATTACAGAAGGTCAAGCTTTTCCAAAGACAAGTGGGGGAGATTATAGAGGGAGAGTAGAGACTCCCTTGTGGGAGGCTTGAAGGGCGGGGAGAAGGCCCGTCCTGCCGTAGGGGCACTGCCACACCTTCCCACCTTAACACCCCTGGAGGAGAGCTGAATGCGAGACAGATGGACCCAGAGGACACGGACGAGGTGTCCTATTTTACAGACAGCAAACCCAAGGCCCAGAAGGACCGGCACCTGGGTCCAAGAGGAGCACGCACGACCTCTCTGCTGTCATCAGAGGTGCTCCACGACTGGCCTGGGGTCCCCGCACCGCCCTGTGACCCGGCCTTACTAAGCTAGCCAAGCAGGGCAGCTGGAGGGGGACAGTCCAGGAGCAAAGAGATGCCTACTTCTGTGCACTGACACTCTGGCTTTAAAACTTAATTCTGGCACAGTCCTTTCCCCCGCAGTGCCATGTGGCTTGACTGTAGCACTGACAACCTTACTCAACGGGTGAAGACCCTTTCTCTCATGAAACTTCACTTTCTCCTATTGCGATGCTCCAACCTCTGCTCCATTTGACAGTTGGCAACTCCTGATCTACCGGAGACCTTAGAGCACTCTGAGGAAAACAAGCCTTAAGAATCTAACAGCAACCCCCTACTCCTTCCTGCTTACGGTGTGAGGCATCTGTCCTCATGCAGGCCTGGTGAGAAAAGGAGACCTCTTCCCAAAAGCATCACACATCTTCATAAGAGGTTAATACATCTCCTTTCTTTCTTCTTTTCTTTTCTTTATTCTGAAGAAAGCCTAGCCATTTTCCAACCTTCTCCTCAGTCTATCTCATGATTATTTGGAAACCTAAGAGCTGAGGGCAACACAGAGATGATCTAAATCCATCACTCCCTCCACAGTGAACTCACCTCCTTCAACAGGTAATAGCATTCCAGGCCCTTTGAGAATGGATTCCAAGTAACAGGCCAGGGGAATGCTGGCTGCTTTCCTGGTTCCACCCTGGCTGGGCACAGAACTCACATGGCTCCTTCTTTGTTGATTTCTCCCAAAATGCACTTAACCTTGACATATGTTGGGCAAAAGAATAAATACTAACTACCATCTTCCTCCTCCCTCCAGGACGACTTCTCCACTAATATCCATGGCAGTGGACAATTCATTCACAAACTCGAATGGGCAAAGAAGCCCAGGAGTCAAGAGCCTTGAATTCCAATCCTGGCTTTGCCACTGACAATCCACCCATGATTTTGGCCAGACCCTTTAACCTTTCTGAGCTCTAATGTCTTATGTCTGAAAAATGAGAATCATCACCCAGCTGAAGTGAAGGCTGCTATTTAAATAGGCTACAGCATCAGCACCGCTCAAACCCCCAATGTGGGCAGAATCAGGCTTTGGAAGAAATGTGCAGATGATCTAGCTCTTGAAAGAGTAAATGAAAGGTGCATCTGTTTGGTAGAGGGGAAGGGTGGGTGACACCTGGTCTGCAGAACGGCCAACGCATGGGGGGAGAAACGAGTTATAAAAGAGTTCTGCATCTACATCTTTCTATATCTTTCTTCTAAAGCTTGATTCTGTTGATTGTATAAATTCCATATGTTGCTAAACAACAAAGCTCTCTGCCATCTGATGAAGTCCTCGGGCAAGGGTGGATTTGCCAAAATTACTTTAACTTTGCCTACAGAATTTAGGCAAAGGAAAGATGGGAGGAAGGAAGGCAAGAAAGACGGGGGAGAGGGAAGGAGGAGAGAGGGAGGAAAGATAGGTAGAGTCTCATAACCGCCGTGCATGCATAGGTGAGGCAGGGTTCGCAGGTAAACGCACCAACACACAGGGGAAGCAGATTTTGTTGGAGAGGCTCTGAAGCCAGTCCCTTTGTATGGCTGACTGCTCACTTAACTTCACCTAGCACATGGCCACTTTGGTCAACAGCACAACCCACCCAGAAGCCAGGGTGGGTGACTCAGGCCTTGCTGGGAGGTGGGGGAGTGGGAGGACGTCGTCAGGGGCAGAAGTTAGAAACGGGTGGGGTAGGAAGGGGGCCTATTGGTTAATTTTCAGCTAAGGTTAAACCTGAAGTCCTTAGTCTCTCTGGGTGAGAGACACCATGTGCCTTCCTCCACCTGTTTTTAGCCTGTCACAGGCGGGCCGGCAGCGGCGGCCTCTTACACTGGAATCCTGAGCAGTGCGTGCGTGGATGTCTCACGTGGTGGCATTCCAGCCCAGCTAACGGCGTTCCTGCACGGGCCATCTACGCCCTGCTGACACCCAGCTTCACTCCAAACTCCCTTCCCATTCTCTGAGCCCCTGCTCCCTGCTACGGAGCCAGCTAAGCAAACCTGACATCTCTCAGATGCCACCTGTTCTGGGAAAACTCCCTTCGGCAACGGGCCAGTACCTCCTCAGTATGGTTTCTGAACAAAAGGTCTCCTCTCTGATGACACCCGCCGCCCACCCGTACGTAAGGAAATGGCTGCAAACAAGCAGCCTCCTCTGATGTTCTAGACCCATAGGTCCCACAGGTGATCACACCACACAAGGGCGGGAACTGGCCTTTCTCACCTTGAGACCATCTCCCTGCACCGACAGCTACCACGAGCCCATCACCTAGCTAAGGGCTGCAGAGCTGGGTGAAGTCTGTGGAGTGGGATGGCCAGTAGGCACCCAGCCCCATCCTCATACAGGGAAGGAACCGCTACTGGAGATAACGGCGACGGTGGACAACAGGAGGGCAGACAGGGCCAACCACCTGCCACACCACTCTGAGCCCTTTTTGGATTTCCTTTGGAACACAGGCTCTGGAGCTCAAAGCTTTGGCCATCCGGTTCTAGTGTGGCAAGAAGGGCATCACTGGCCGGAAAGCCAGAGGCCCAACGTTCTGATCCTGACGTTACCGCCAGGCCTGGGATTCTGAATGATGCCAGGCTGGGTGTTTCAGATGTGCAGGCCCCGGTGTGCTCAGCTGTAAATTCAGAGAGTTAGACCAGGCAAACAGTTCCCAATTGTAGCTGTTCATCAGAAATCATCTGAAGAGCCTACGAAAAATAAAGTCCTACACTCCAGCCCCAGAGCTTCGGAGACAGCAAGCCTTGGGGCGGGGCGGGCAGGAGGGGTCAAGGACTCTGTACTTTTAACAACCACCTTCCAGCTCAGGGCCCCATTCCTCTGTGATTCCTGCCTCGGTTTCCTGAAGAATTTCTTGGTGATGAGAGAAAAGGCTTCTATTCAAGAGATACGGCTTCACGTGTACACTTTGCAAAGACGAAGCCTCGTAAGCTCCTTGCACCCACTGACGTGCGGGTTCAGAAACAGACACATGTATATGCTTAGATGCACATACAGGGGCCCTCCTCGGCCAAGCATCATGGCGGTTTTCTAGAGCATCTCTCATCGCGGGCTCCCCCTCGAGTGACCAGAAAGCGCAGGGCCTCCCTACCTCTGCGCTCTCCAAAGGAGTGCTTCATAAAACACCAGGGTCATTCCTGGAATCGCCAAGACCTGGGGAGGGTCAGGGCTGAGGCAGACAGTTTGAGAAAACAAAAACATGCTCAAATTCAGCCACGGTCCTCTGGGGTTCTGCGAGCCAGTCTGTCCTTGACGAGCCAGAGAAATTGATATCAAGATGGTCAACAGTACTACCAGCTTTTCCCTCCTTCCCGTGAGTCCCCAGCGTTTCTCGTCTGGTTCAACTAAAGCCATCTGAGAACCTGGCAAGGGGGACCTACCTGCTGAAGGCCCAAATGAGCGGAGAGTGTGCTTTGGTGCAAACGTGGACCAAAGGCTTATGGGAAGAGTGTGCCTGACCCAGTAATTCTACTTCTCTCTGACATATGCACAAAAACGTTCAATACAGGGCTTCCCTGGTGGCGCAGTGGTTGAGAGTCTGCCTTCCGATGCAAGGGACACGGGTTCGTGCCCCGGTCCGGGAAGATCCCACGTGCCGCGGAGCGGCTGGGCCCGTGAGCCATGGCCGCTGAGCCTGCGCGTCCGGAGCCTGTGCTCCGCAACGGGAGGGGCCGCAACAGTGACAGGCCAACGTACCGCAAAAAAAAAAAAAAAAAAAAGGTATAGCTCTGACCTGTGTCTATCAACATGGGTAGATCTCAAAACCTAAAGTGGACGGGGGAAAAAGTTGCAGAATGAAACCTTTTATGTACATTTTCCATTATCTCAGAGAATGACTGAAATATTGGTCATTCATTAGCAAACCTGTTTAGCTAAGAAAGAGAAACACTAAATAATGCTAGTGGTTGTTTCTGGGGAGGAGGGACAGGGAACAGGTGGCTGGTGGGGAGGGTCATCAGCGGAAGCTTAAAAGAAAGACTTGAAGTAAATATGACGATGAAATATCAACGTTCCCAGATGTGGGCGGTAGATTGGCATTATTATGTCATTCTTAGTATTTCTCTGCATTTTTAAAGTTTTCTTTTAAAAGAAACTCACTCCATCCACCTCTCACCCTCCTTGTCAAGCAGGGGTATCAGTAAATACGGGTGCCCCTTGAACCCCACTGGCTGGAGGAGGACCAAATCACAGTGACATGGCCAACTTCAGTGCCACTCTCAGAGGCCAGTGTCACAAGAGCCACCTGCCTGCCAGTCGGAGACTGACCACGGGCTCCCGGCCAGGTCTGTGAAGCATGAAGAACTGGGAAATGAGTCAGAGGAAAGACTCGAAGAGAGTGGAAGCGGGTCACAGGGTCAAGGAGGAGAAGATGCAGGAATCAATACTCAAGGGCCACTCATGCCCAAAGGAAGGGAAACAGCTGTTCTGGCTTCCTAAGGAGCAGGGAGGTGGCAGCCTTAAACCGAAATGGGAGAGATCCACGTTATAAGCCACCCGAGTTTCAGAGGAAGAACTAAAATGAGTAACAAATTGCAGGTGGAAAAAAATTACACATCTTCCTCTGGTATCGTTCGGGAGGAAGGAGGATGGACAATATGGCCTCCAAGTGTCCAAAGGCCACTTGATTGAGTGGATGACGGGCATCCCTGGGCCAAGCACTCTTGTTATTGGACTCAGCTTCCTTCACAGCCCTGTAGCCTGAGTGCACTGGCACAAAGCCATGGGTCCATGCTTTTCCTTCCTCCTCCAAAGGAGGGAGCTTCTTGAAGACACAAACTTGTACTTAGCTTCCATAGAGTGTAAAACAAAGTACACATCATGAAAGGAGGGCAGGAAGGGAGACATTTTGTGTGCTCAATTTGCCTTTTTGGAAGAAAGAGATTGCGCTTTCGTCTTCCAAGACTGGAGATTCTTTTCCTTCTGTAACTTTATCCACCAGAGAGGGGTCCCATGATTTCACATCAAGATCTTCCCAAGAGCCTTGGTCAAAAGGCTAAAACAGCACCCGTTTACTTACATGAAATGTATATACATCTCTACTGACTTAGTTTCTTCTTAGATAACATCCAACTTTTTCAAATGCTTTTCTTGCTCCCCTCCAGGATCAAACAGCACGTGCTGTGGGAGAGGGATAGCTTGGGAGTTTGGGACTGACATGTACACACTGATCTATTTAAAATAGATAACCAGGACTTCCCCGGTGACTCAGTGGTTAAGAATCCACCTGCCTATGCAGGGGACACAGGTTCAATCCCTGGTCGGGGAAGATCCCACATGCCACGGAGCAACTAAGCCCGTGCGCCACAACTACTGAGCCTGTGCTCTAGAGCCCGCGAGCCACAACTACTGAACCCACATGCCACAACTACTGAAGCTCGCATGCCTAGAGCCCGTGCTCCGCAACAAGAGAAGCCACCGTAATGAGAAGTCCGTGCACCGCAACGAAGAGTAGCCCCCACTCGCCGCAACTAGAGAAAGTCCGCTCGCAGCAACGAAGACCCAACACAGCCAAAAATTAATTAATTAATTTTTGAAAAGGCTATCTGTATAAAAAAAAAAATAGATAACCAGATTTCCCTGGCGGTCCAGTGGTTAAGACTCCATGTTTTCAATGCAGGGGGCGCGGGTTAGATCCCTGGTCGGGGAACTAAGCTCCCACATGCTGCATGGCACAGCCAAAAAATAAAATACATAACCAGCAAGGACCTACTGTATGTGTATAGCACAGGGAACTCTGCTCAATACTGTAATAACCCACATGGGAAAAGAATTTGGAAAAGAACAGATACATGTGTATGTGTAACTGCGTCACTTTGCTGTACACCTGAAACTAACACAACACTGTTAATCGACTACACTCCAACATAAAATAAAAATTAAAAAAAAAGCATGTGCTACAGGTGGTATGATAACTGCATCTGTATAGAGTCAGTCTCATAGCTTGTACCTGTGCTCAATCAGTGTTTAAACATTAGGAAAGTTGACTATCCAAAGAGCATTCCACCGCGCTCTGGCCTAGAGTATCCTGTTATATTACTTCTTTTTTTTCATGTTTCTGGTCTCTCCCTCACCATCTAAGCCCCAGAGCAGCAAGAGTGGTTAGGAGAGAAGAAAGGCACTGAGCGAACAGAAGCATGAGTTGGAGAGGAAGGCTACTTCCCTCTACCAGGACCCACATTCAAACAACTGTCCCTGCACTCAGCTCTGATGTCACCACACAGACCAGCTCCCATGGACCATAAACACTGGGTCCCACTCACCTCTCTCCTTCCACCCTCTCCTTCTGCCAATTCTTATCCATCCCCAGATGTCTCCCAGCTATCCCAGGCCTGACAAATTGAACCCAAAGGATGCAAAAAGAAACTGAAAACCTGCAAAGATGTCCAGGATTGCCGGCCACACTCTCAAACCAGCACAAGAAGTGTCTTGAATATAAATAAGTGTCTTTAAATAGGTCACCATGCTTTCTTTTCCTTCCACTAAAAGTTCACTAATTTTGTATGATATAAACCTGCAGCACATCAGTTGTCTTCCTTGGTTATGCTCTCTTGGTTTAGAGGCAGCAAAGGAACCAGAGCTAACTAGCAGGGCCTCAAGTAAGAATCCTCCCCTCAAGGGGCATGCATGGACCTTGGTCCAAAGTCAGCCATGGCAGAACCACAATGAGGTCATGACTGCCCTCTGGAAATCCCTCCACCACTGACTCCATTCTGGACTTTCCAAAGCAAAGGGCAGCTGTCCAGGTAAGCCACACCCTGTGGAAGCAGCCACACTTCCTTGCAGGATTCTTAAGTGCCCCTTCTTAATAAACCTGGCCAATCAGCAAACAGCTAAAAAACAAGCGTTTGCCTTCTTCTGTTCTGTGTGTTGACATCAGAGGGACAAGAGAGGGGAGAGGTATCACCATCAGTACGACTCACCTGATTCTGAGTTTCTAACCCTGTGCTAAGTGGCTTGTGTACAGAACTTTGTTTTATCATCAAGCAATCACACGAGGTTGATAATTTCTTATGTCCTCTCATGCTTGGCTAAGAAGCCATAGGGTATGAGGCCAGTGGCACAAAATCAAGCAGCAACAGCAGAGCCAAAACCAAATCCCAGGTGGTTTAACTCCATAGCTCTTAACCAACCAGAATGGCATTTGGGCATTGGTATCCTGGTAAACTCCTGACCAAGACCTTGTAACCCCAGGGCTTCCTTTCTACTGTTCCCCATCACCTTGTCTCTCTTCCCATCTCCACAGGACCCTCCCTCATCTTCCCAGGGAAGGAAGCCATCAGTCATAAGCCAGCGGCCCCCACCCAACCCCAAAAGCCCTTAGGATCCAGTAAACCCATTCCTCCCCCACCCCCCTTTATCTTGCCTGACACACCTCCTGCCAGTGTCTCTATAGAAACCACCCAGCCTTATCAGGCAATTGCAAGGGCAGGGCCCAGGGGAACTGTCATTTTCATTTTATCTTGGCCTCAGGCACTTTAGAAAGTAAGTTCCCAAAAAAAAAAAAAAAAAAAAGTAAGTTCCCCATCCACAGGCAACTTGGCACCTCCATCCAGAACTGGAGACAATAGACCTAAAAGAGACTTCCCGGGGAGTTGCATAAAGGAACATTTTTGAGAAGTTATGCCTTAATTACTACCTCCCAGGGAAAAGGAGCTTTTCCAAGCAGCAGTATATAATTCACTGCTTTTCTGCATGTTTGAGTCTGATGGAATGGAGCTCTGGAACGAGAATCTGGAGACCCAGACTCCGTTCTGGTCCGTCCATTCTGGTCTGCACTTGCCTTGGCATTTGAACCTGAATACGGCCTTGATTTCTTCACCTGTCAAGTGGGGAGAATCTTGAGGCTAAAACAGCTAGAAAAAGCAAAAAACCTACAGTCAGACTTCCCTGGCGGTCCAATGGTGAAGACTCCATGCTTCCAATGCAGGGGGCGCGGGTCAGATCCATGCTCAGGGAACTAAGATCCCACATGCCGCTCGGTGTGGCCAAAATAGTTTAAAACAAAACAAAAAACTACAGGCGTTTGGGTAGAAGTAGACAATATCTAGAAAAAAAGCAATTTTAATTATGCTTATGTATTTTGTCCTTTACCCTTCGAGGCAGACCCTTTGCTCACTGCACCCCTACAATCCAACTCAGATCACTCCAGCTAGAAGGTCCCCATCTCCTCAACCCCTATCAGGAAGGAACCCCTGAGCCTCCCCGCTCCTCCCCAACTTACCAAGGCCTCCCCAGGCCAGTGCCCCTCCCCTCAGGGCTTCCTCACCCGCAGAGCTCAGTTCCTTGAATGAACACAGGCTGACACACCTACACCCGTCCACTAATTAGAAACCTCCCCAGGCTCTGCTCAGGGCCAACTTAACCAGGGCCTGTGGGCCAATTCCCCAGGCCGGCAGCTGGAGGTTTGCCAGGCCCTGCTCCCTTCTCCCCAAACTTCACTCCTGCCCTGCCTCCCAAGAGCCAGGAAGAGATGTGGGGCTGGCGGCCAGAAGGGGCCCCAAGGGCTGCCAAATGCCCCCCTCCCCCCTACAAAAAAAAAGGGGAAAGGAAACAATTCCTCACTACAGTCGACTCTGTATTTCTTTCCGGGGGAGCCGGCTTTCTGAGCAAGGTCTCCCTCTGCGTCCTGACTGACACCCAGGAGCTGAGCCAGCCCAGATCTTCCTTGGCTTTGTTAAGGAACAGGAGTGGCCCCAGAGGGGGAGGGGAGGGTCGAGGATCAGAAGCCAAGCAGGGGGAGGGACAGAGGGAGATGGTCCATTTTCCAGTAGGAAAAAAAATCTCCTAGAGTCCATCCACTCTATTCAGAGTCACGGAGAGGGTAAGGGAGGGGGCAGTTACTCTGGAACCTGAAAGCCAACACATTTCTCTGGACCCACCAACCCCTCTGTAAGGAGAGCTTTGCCTCTCCTCCCCCCTCCTCCCCCCACCACCAAGGTCCTCGGAGTTTACCGTCCACCCCAGATGCCCAGTGGCAAACGCTGTGCTTTGTCCCTATTGTCCCTGGTTTCACCACAAGCATCTGCTGACCCCTGAAGACTCAAGCATCCAGCTTCTCTGCTTCCTGGGGCCTCAACTCCGTCAGACGCTTGACAACAGACAGTGTCATGTCATCGTGGCCAGACGGGCCATTCAGAGGGCTTTCCGGGACCACAGGTGGAATCAGACATCAGGAAGAACCCCAGGGCCCAGAAGACACTTCCCCATGCCTGTCGAGAACCCCTCAGGCCCCACCCCACTGGGGAGTGAGGTCAACGCTGGAGACGGCGTAGTGAGAAAACATCGCTTTTTTGGATAGAACATCCAGTTTCTTTGCCAGGATCATGTTCAACTTTCTGGCACCCTAGGCCCAGACAGGATGGACCCGAAAGCCCACTTTCCTGGGGCAGGAAACGGGCACCATGGGGTCTTCACTGGCTGCACTGACAATACGACACAGCTCACCCGGCACACGCCGTGTACCAAACGTGTTAGTACACACTGGTTCTGACCCTCTTCTGCTAAAGCCTGGGTCCTAGCAGGTGTCCTGTGGAGGCCATCGGTGGAGGAAGGCGCTGCCCACCCCTGAAATGTGGCCTCAGGGATTCCCCAGTCCTCTGAACTCCAGCAACTGGAGAGCTGGGTCCTAGAGGTCGGCTGGCAGGTGAAGGCAGGACTCAGCTTCTGGGTGCCAGTGTTCCTCCCTAATGTCCAATCCAACCTGTCCCGTTTCTCAGTAGCAAGGCCAGCAAGAGTACCCAGGGTCAAACTCTGGGGCCCCCTCTGCCCCCCCTACAGTCCCTCCACCCCCATTCAGGCACCACAGTGAAGCTGCCAGAAGAATCTTGGTCAGCTCCAGATCCTAGCGCACGAGCCCTAAAGAGCATCACCTAACTTATCCATAAAACGTGCAAGCCCTGGACCTCAGGCCATCTGTTTATTGTCAACTGGGTTTATTCTGCATTGAAAATAGTTTCATTACCTTTTCCACAAACAGCTCCACTACAGTCTGTCTGTGAAAATGGGTCAGAGGTATGGATGCTTCCATTTTATAAGTGGAGAGATGGAAATCAAGTGGCTTGTTACAGAAAAAACAAAAAACACCCAACACCCAAGTAGACTTTTTATGTATTATCTACCTGTACACACACCACACGCACGCACACACACACACAGATGTGACCCCATTGGTGCTATCAATTCCTCATTTACAGATAAGGAAACTGAGGCTCAGAGAGAATGTATCTCTTGCCTCGAGTGGCAAGTACGTGGTAGGAAACTGGCTTTTGAACCAAAGCCACTTCACACCAAGATGAGGCCCCTTAGTGCCTGGTACAACCTTCAGAGACAGGTGGCCCGCCTGACACAGCCAGTTCGACCTTTGTTTTAAAGGCCGCCTAAGTGTCAGAGAGGAGACGTCGCTTGTCAAGATTAAGGCAGCTAAGAGAACCTACTACATGCCAGGCATTTTGCATTATCACAGCTGATCTCACATGTACCCCATTTGAGAAATACCATCATCCCCATTTCACCAAAAGATAAGACCCTGGCCCGTCATCACTCAGGTTCTCAAGAGACGGGCCTGCATTGGAACCCAGGTCAATCTTCCAGCAAAGGCCAGGCTGCTTCCACATTCATCCACTGCCCACCAGCTCTTCTCTCTAGAGGCCTGTCCCGGAACCCTTCTGCCCCTCCTGACTACTGCACTGGCCACTTCCATTTCTGAATTCCCCAAGTTCTAGGACTTGGGCCTCTCCAAAGAGTCAAGGGAATGCAAATAACTGAACGGTGGCCCAAGCATCACCTGCACGTGGCAGGTGTCCAGGAACAAACCTTCTGGCTGACGGGGGTCAAAGGTTTTTTCTGCCAACAGCCCGCACTCACTTGTTTGGTCACAGAGGCAGAGGGGTACAGAGGAAAGGCGGCCAGGTTAGCCTCTCACCTCACTACGTAGCTGCTCAGGTGGCCCCTCCATTGAGCCCCAGGGTCCACACCTGAGGAATGGAGGTAAATAGCCTCCCTTGCAGGGATGCTGTAAGACAGGAGACAAAGCAGGCAAAGAAGCAGTTCATACCAGGATGAGGACAGGCGGGAGGCTGCCTGCCATCTCAGCGAAATGCTGGCCAGAGACAGCAAGGAGAAGCAGAGGGGCTCCAAACATCTGCCAACCAGATCGCCAGCACCCTGGCGCATTAGAAGTATAACCTCTCTCCCCTGTGCCTTGGTTTTGGCAGAAGCAGCCCTAGCAGGCACCTCCGCCCACGAAGTCCTGCCCCTGCACTGCCAGTCAACTGCCCTCCTCATTTAAGGGTCAGATTTGGTTCAAACACGCCAATCCCCAATCATCTACGTGGTCTCCATCTACTTGGATCCCTGAGGAAGGCCGGGCCAATCTATTTCCCATGTCACTTTCTCGAGCCCTGTCCACCTGCTTAGCAACCAGCCAGGTGTGTTAGAATTATAGTGGGAGAAGCATGGGAAAGAAAGAACGGTCCAGAGTGGGTTGTGAAGACAGGATGGAGAAAGCAGAGAAGGAAAAGGGGAGCTGGAAACACAGAGAAGAGAGAGACTAAAAGTAAATGCAGTGCCTGGATATGTAGTCTCTTTAAAAAATAATGATAATGATAACCAAGCCTTGTTTTTTTTGGTACGGTTTTGTAGTATGTGAGGAGGACCAATAACAAAACCAAACATGGGCACAGCCTGTTCATTTTCTACTTCTCCCTCATTCCCTTTAGCAGCCCCTGCCCTGCCCACCCCTCCCCGCCTTGGGTACTCCTGTCCTGCATTTCATTAGAACCACGAATTTTTGGAACCTGCTCATATCAGAACTTAGCAATTGTGTGTCCCATTTTCTACAGCAGAGAACAGTTAATCTAAGAACCGAGAAGCTAACCTGATAAATGGGCTAGAGAACAGTGATGCTCTCAAAGTCACCCTCAGTGTCTGACAGCTGGTGACTGAACACATCCTGACTCTCAGGCACCTTGCAGGCATTTCTGTAGAAATTCTTTCCCCCAAAGGAATGATGTGCCTGAAAAGTTTTATTTTAAAGCTCACTGCTAAGGTAAGCTAATAATGAGAACCATCTAACCCTCCCTTTTCCCTTTGCCTGCCAGGAAACTCAAGGGTCCAACTAGGCCAAGAACCACTGCATAGATAGACCCTCATGTCCACAATAGATGGGTTTTTCTTTCCCCCTCTCCTCCACCACCTATTCTAATTCAGAGACTCCTTACCTCTGGTTTTGTTTTTGTAAGATCTTTTGACACTGTTAATAGGATTTTTTTTTTTCTCAAAGCTTCCTCAAATATCTCATCAAAGGAACAGATGGGGTCATTATCACTACACATTGGGAACGATCTCCGTGAACACTCTGGATGGAAGTGGAAGGTGAGCAGGGAGACTGCGGGCAAAGACTCCAACACTGCCCGCCTCTGCCTAGTTGGTTCGGGACCTGTGGAGTCACACCCTCCAGACCAGCCCTGCTTCCAAGGCCACAGCGCACAGAGCCACACCCTGCCTAATCCCTGTAGTCAAGGAACTACAGATCTCCGGTCTCCCCAGAGGCAGCCGCCCTCCAGTCCCCCACCTCCCCTTCCAACACACTGAGGCAGAGCAGCTTAGCAGAGCTAGTTCCGGGTATTCTGTCTAGGGTGGGGGGTGGGGGAAGGCTGTGACGCTAGCAATCAGTGACAGTAGGTCCCACTCATTCCCCAAGACTATTTTACGACTTTGAACTCAGTATGCAAATTTATGCAAGACAAGATGCAAAGCAGCGCTCTGAGCCAGAAGTCCCGTTGCTTTTTCTCCCCCTTCTTTGAAGCTGCACTGAACCACTGTAAATCAGCCCTTGCCTCTTCCCCCCTTT
>NW_020175039.1:7468701-7469314 GCF_003031525.2 Neophocaena asiaeorientalis asiaeorientalis
CACCTTTATAAGTGCAGCGGGCCAGACGGCCACTTGGGCAGCTCCGCCCCTCGGCATAATCCCCGGCATTGTACACGGAAGGGAAGGAGGCAGGGGAGATGCTTGAGGGAGCCAGTCCGGCCCAGCCGAGGCCCTGAATTCTGAAAGGGCCCGGACTGGCCCAGGCCTGCTTCCTTTCCTTTCCCTAACATTTCTAGGCACTTCTGCTCACGCCACCACTAAACACACCCACGCATTTCTCGGGTCCAGACTTCACGCAGATCTCAGGATCCCCCTCCTGTTTTTCTTCCAGGCCCACCCACTCTGAGCCCCCACCCCACAATCCGCGCCTCCGTCTGACTTCTGGGTTTCTTTGAACCACCAAGTCCCAGCCCATCACCCCCATGGGATGCAGGCTCCGCACCCGCTGATGTGCCCACCCCCACCCCCTGCATCCCAGCCATCCCCAGGAAGCCAGCAACACAGCCCCTGAGTCCAGGGAACAAAGACAAAAGAGCTAACAGCAAAGCCGGAACTGCTGGGGTTTGCTGCCTCGAAATAAGAGGGTATGTTTAAAATTCTCAAAAGCAACCTGCTCAAAGAGGAATGCAGGCTGGGATGGGGCTGGGGGGGG
>NW_020175039.1:7469328-7470460 GCF_003031525.2 Neophocaena asiaeorientalis asiaeorientalis
CTAAGGTTTCATCGGGGCCACGCTCTTGTCGGCACACCCCACTCAACTCGGACCCCCGCAGTCCCCACGCAGCACCCCGATCCCCGCCCTGGCTCAAGACCCTCTCCTGCACAGGAGCCTCAAAACCCGCCCCTCTCTCTCTTCCCTGCACCCCAGCAAGCACAGGCTTCTCTCCTCTTCACAGTGCCCCCTTCCCCTCAGCCCTCTTCACGCCTCCAACACCCCGCTCTTAGCACTTCTTTCCAGGGCACCCGCTCAGCTTCCGCCCACCCCCAACCTTGGTGTCCCCTCTTCCCAGTCTGGAGCACAGGAGAAAAATGCGGAAGGCGGCTGTCTGGCCGCTGGGAGCAGGCTGTGGAGGCAGCTGGGGCTGGCTGGCGGAAAGGAGTCCCATAACCAGGCAGAAAATCCACAGTGACATTCTTCCCATGAACTCACCCCATTGTCCCCGAGCTCCCCTGGCGACTCCAGGGAGGAGTGAATGGGAGAATTCCCAGCATCTGTTCCCTTCTGAAGACCCTAACCTGCCTCTGGGGGCTGGGAGGCAGGACAGCTGGTTTTCAGGCAGAGAGCAAGAGGAATGAAGAATGACAAAATGCCCCCAAACAAGTTTTTTGAGGGACACAGCCAGGCTAGGAAGGTTAGGAAGGACATGTGCTACGCACTTGGTTAAAACAGTCAGAATCCAAACGCTTCTATGAACGTGGAGGCCTTTTGAACAAAAGTTCACCCTGCTGAGGGAGATGTTTAGTTTGTCAGAGTTCAGCTCAGAAACCACAGTACCTCCCCGGTCGACCACGGGGTGCTGGGGGGCGAAGGAGGAGGAATGCGGGACTGGGGGGATGGGCACCCACAGTGAAAGGACCTTTGCTGAGTCTTTTCCCTTTTACTATTACTTTCTAAGAGAAGCTGGAGGAAAGGGTTAACTTCGAGGCAGGCTAGGGAGGGAAGCAAGCCGGAGTGAGAAGAAAGGGACTTGAGGGGTTCCGCTCAGAGGAAGCCCTAACTTGCTGTGCACTCAAGGTCAAAATGCGACAAAGAAAAGATTTCAACTCTGACCCCTAATTGTATTCCCAAGGAGAACAGGGGAAAAAAACAATAGCAGGCTGAAGGAAGGGGGGGCGAGGGGTGT
>NW_020175039.1:7470712-7472195 GCF_003031525.2 Neophocaena asiaeorientalis asiaeorientalis
AGAAGCTGAAAAGCAAGCACTAATTTCTCACTTTTTCTTTTCTTTCTTTCTTTCTTTTTTTTTTTTTCCCTCTAAGTTTGAGAAACTTGCTTTTTAATCAACAGCAGCAGGCAGTGGACACATTTCACCGCTGTCTCCAAGAGGAAAGAAAATAATTACAGCTTCCTCCAGACCACTGGGGCAGGAGGCTTTTGTAATTTAAAAAACAAAAGCGACAACAAAACAACAACAACAAAAAAAACCAACACGTGAGAGATCTTTACAGCCTGGTTGTGTCCCCCAAAAAACTTGTTTGGGGGTATGCGAGCTCCGTACAAAGAACCTCAGGGCCCCCGTTCTATGGGACAGGAAGAGCTCCCTCAATTAGGATGGGGGGCGGGGGGAGGGCAACACCTCGCTCCGGTAAGAGTAGTTGCGCCCCCGCCCAGGCATCCTCCTGCCAGACGCCCGGGGGCCCAGATGCTAAACTGAGCGGCCTGGCTGCCCCCGCCCCGGACCGCAGCCGGCGACCCGGCTTAAGTTACCGTGACTCAACGAATGGGGTCTCTTCCTCGCCTCCCAAACGTCCCTCTCTTATCGTTCCACCCGACATAAAAGCAAGAGCCTTCTTCGTCCTCTCTGAA
Source organism: Neophocaena asiaeorientalis asiaeorientalis (assembly GCF_003031525.2). NCBI lineage: Eukaryota > Metazoa > Chordata > Mammalia > Artiodactyla > Phocoenidae > Neophocaena > Neophocaena asiaeorientalis. The sequence continues at coordinate 7,471,336 of NW_020175039.1, forward strand.
ATAGCAGCGTTCCTTTTTAATTTTCCCCCTAGGCAGCCCACCCTACAAAGTACCAACAAGTCCTTTCTTCTCACCTCACAATCCCAGAAGGAAGGGACCTCAAGGCGCCGCTGCCTTCTCCTAGCGCCCCCTTCTCACTAGAGGTCCCTGGTGTCACCGGTACCCGCCAGCCTCAGCCCCCGGCGGCGTCCTCCACCAGGACCTCTCCAGGAACCTTCGGTCGGCGGTCACCAGCTCAAGCTCCTACTCACACCGATCTGACCGACACCCTCCTCCCCAGGAAATCCCCCCTCCAAAAAAAGAAGTCAGTAGAAGTACATTCCACCGGGCAAGCCTATGGTAACAGGGATGCCTTCTCTCTCCCCATTTTTCCCCACCAAATTAGTAGCCAGGGATCTTCCGCACGCTCGAACTCCAGTTCCCCCCACCCCGGGCCTGACTTTCGGGTCCCCCCTCCCAACAATCGCCCAGAGCCGGTCCAGGACTCCGCTCTTCCTCCGCTAAAACGGTCTCTGAGGTTCCGCCACACATTCCTTCCCTCCAGAAGGGCCGCCAGCCAGGCTCCCCCGCTGCCCTCCAAGTTTCTCCGAACTAGTTGTCCCAACCAGCGTTACCTGCAACCTGCTCGGGGCTGGCGCTGTACTCGGCATCCCCGTGCTTTTCGCAAGTGCCCTCGCCGTGGACCAGCGCCCGCAGGGGCAGCTCGGAGCCTGGGTGGGGATAGCAGCGCAGCCCCTGGCCGCAGCGCGGGGTGTACACGCCGCACCGCTCGCCCTCCAGCCGGGCGCACACGGAGCAGCAGCCGCAGCCCGGCTCCCGGACCAGCTCGCAGGGCACGCGGGCGTCGCCGGCCGGCCCGG
>NW_020175039.1:7472799-7476359 GCF_003031525.2 Neophocaena asiaeorientalis asiaeorientalis
GCGGGCCTCTGCGTGCGCGCACGCCCACTCGCCCATCTCCGCTTCCTTGCATGCTGCGTGGGTCCCCTACACCCCCTGGCCTCTCTCCCTCCACACCCATCTACCCCGGGCTCCCTGACTCCTGGAGGATGAGAATAACTTGGGGGTTTGGGTAAGATTGGCGCGGGAGTGGACAAGAGTGGGTGCTTTTGTCTCCTGTTTTCGGTTCAATTCGGAAAGGCTTCGTTTGCGCGCTTCACATGTGGCCGGCGCTGGGCTCACCGCTGGAGGGAATGCAAAGGACGGCAGACGTGACCTTCAAGTAGATTTCAGTCCCCTCCCAGCAATTCCCTCCATCCTCGGGTCCCACTGCTGTCGTGTTGCTTGGGACAGTGACTTAGGAATCAGGAGGCTGTTCACATCCTCTAGATCAGCCTACCCCGAACAGCCCCTCTTAGGGACCATTTCAGTTTCCCAACCCTGCAAGCTTTTGGTAACATATAAGTACCTGAAACGCAATTTCTGGACACTAAGAAGCCTCCCTTCCTCTCCGCCTACTCTGCTCCACCTCCCCCCACAAATAGTCCCTTGGGGACCTGGGCCTCCACCCACAGATCTCGAGGCATTTGCTGCAGGACAGAACACCCTGCTTCAGGGGGTCTTACGTCAGATCAGCTTTCCAGGTGTAGGAGAATGTCCTGGGGTAAGGTCATTTAGAGCTCTCTCCAATAAATGCAGATGGCCAAGAATGGCCTCCCTTCATTGTTCAGATCGATTCTTTGATCCAAGCTGTCCCCAGCTCCAGGAAATTCCAGGCTGGACCCCACTTTAATCATCACCCACCTCCTGTGACCCTAACAAAGCTCCTTGTCAAAGAGACTCTCTTGGTGGGGGTTGGACCATTAATCTACCTCCAGCCCAAGTATAATTTCTCAACACCTCCGTGCCACCCTTCCCCCACCAGGGCCCTCCACTCCAGCTCTTTCTAACTTTAAAACTGAGAGCCATTTGATTCTACTGAACAGCAACTTACCAAGTGGCCACCTGGCCCTGAAGGTGAGCTAGATGCCCCAGGAAGGCAAGTTCCTGACTTTAAGGAACTAGCTATGTTATGGGTGAGAGTTTGGTGAAATGAACAAATAACTGGTTGTCAGAGGCTTTGAGGAGGAGAAATATTTAGATGGTAAGGTGATGGGCATTGCACGGGTAGGTCAGAATTGAAATTGAAGCTTGGAATTCTACCAGGGGAAATGCAGGCATAGCAAGGGCATCCTGAGCAGGGGGACCAGCTAAGGACCTGGAAATGGGAAAGCGAGGTTGGAGAGAGGAAGTCCACTTTGGCCAGCGGAGGCTTGGGGCCAGGGGGAGGACCGGCAGGAAATCCAGTTGACTTGTGTGGAGATTTGGCTTCATTTAATTGAGCAGGGGGGTGCAGCATCCATATTTGGGCAGAGGAGTGAAAGAGACAGAGCTGGACTTCTGGAAATCACTAGAGCTGTGTCTAGTGCAGATCTGACAGAACTAAGAGACAGGCATGAGGAGGCAGCCGGTCACTCCTCCTCTGTGTGCCCTGGCATACTGGGCCAGCTCAGTAACATTTGTTTCTGTTGGTCTCACCCACTAGAGTCTGAGCATCTGCAGAGTAGAGATACTCTAGTGTGATGCTGTCCGATAAAAATCTATTGCAAACCACAAACGTGAGCACATGGGAAATTTTCAATTTTCTAGTAGTCACTTTAAAATATAGTAAAAAGAAATAGATGAAACCCATTTTAATATATACTTTATTTAACTTAATTTGTTCAAAGTATCATTTCAAGGTGTAGTCAACATTAAAAATTATTAGTGAGAGATTTAACACTCCTTTTTTTCGTACTAAATCCTCGAGCTCTGAGGTGTATTTTATGCTTACAGCACATTTCAGTTTGAACTAGCCAAAATTCAAATACTCAATAGCCGTATGTGGCAAGTAGCTGCCAGATTGGACGGGAAACAGGTCTAAAATATAGTGCCTGGCACCTAGTAGGCACTCAATAAATGTGTTGAATGAATGAATTAGTGAATGAATGAAAAGTACTATCTCTAGAAATACCCCTCACAGGGCACCGATCTCAGTCACCATTGCAATGCCCAGCAGCTGGGGATGAAAGGTAGGGATGAATCATGAATCTACTGAGAGGATAGGAGAGGCATTCATTCATTCACTCATTCATTCATTCACTCGTTCATTCATTCGTTCAGCTCCTCACTTACCTTTTGAGATGCATTCTCCTTCCATCTCCTTTAAGGTTCTTGATCCTAAGGTTCTTCTCCTAAGCCAAGAGCCAAGGAGATGAGCAGGCAAAGTAAGGCTAACTTGACAGATGCCAAGTGCTCAATGAGATTTTTCTTTCTAATGAGTCTGAAGATCCTACACCAATTCTTTTCTCTTCATTCCCTGGTTAAGAGTAACCCTCCTCCCTGCATACACACATCCACTCACCACCAACAACCCCATCTTTTTCAAGTCCTTTCCTAACCACTCTGAGGTTCATAGTTCTACTCCAGAAAGGCCAGCAGCTGCTGAGGCTTCAATCACAGAACATCCTCAATGGATTGAAGTCTCGGGAAGAGGAGGGGCTTGACCAAGACCACAGGCGGGTTACTGGCTGGCCTGAGACTCCACCGTTTTGTTCATCACTGCAGGCCCAGGGCCTAGAACAGTACCTGGTACAGAGAGGCTGGATAAATCTTGAATGAACCCAGGTTCTCAGCTTTTAGCCCCCTGCTTTGCCCACCATTCCTGGAGCATACCTTCCTTTACGTTTCTCATGAATTCTTCTGTGATGTCCTTTGGCCTGAGAGCCCTGTCTGTGCCGGGCGCTAAGCAGTAAGGACTCGTTGAGAGATGGGGACAGGCTGAAACTGGTTTTCTCCCCTCCCCCTAATCCCTGCTTTTTCCATTTGAAAAGTGTTTCACAGACTCCACCCTCACAAGGTTTACCATAACTAAGTACCACCTGTACTATCATTTACATAATATTTTTTTAATGTAAGTCAATTTGCTTTTTTTTCCTTTTTTACTTAAAGCTATTTTTTTTAATTTTATATCACTACCATGAATGGAAAGGCAGTATTGATGGCCATGCACAGATAGCAACAATAAAAATAAACAAAATGAAGGGCTTCCCTGGTGGCGTAGTGGTTGAGAGTCCGCCTGCTGATGCAGGAGACAGGGGTTCGTGCCCCGGTCCAGGAAGATCCCACATGCCGTGCCATGGCCGCGGAGCCTGCGCGTCTGGAACCTGTGCTCCACAACGGGAGAGGCCACAACAGTGAGAGGCCTGCGTACCGAAAAAAATAAATAAATAAATAAACAAAATGAAAACAAAACAACGTTATTGGGCTTCCCTGGTGGTGCAGTGGTTGAGAGTCCGCCTGCCGATGCAGGGGACACGGGTTCGTGCCCCGGTCTGGGAAGATCCCCCATGCCGCGGAGCGGCTGGGCCCTTGAGCCATGGCCGCTGAGCCTGTGCGTCTGGAGCCTGTGCTCTGCAACGGGAGAGGCCACAAGGGTGAGAGACCCGCGTACCGCAAAAAAA
>NW_020175039.1:7476951-7489300 GCF_003031525.2 Neophocaena asiaeorientalis asiaeorientalis
AAAAACCCCCCTGCCAATGCAGGGGACACGGGTTCGAGCCCTGGTCTGGGAAGATCCCACATGCCACAGAGCAACTAAGCCCATGTGCCACAACTAGTGAGCCCACGTGCCACAACCACTGAAGCCCACGCTCCTAGAGCCCATGCTTCACAAGAGAAGCCACAGCAGTGAGAAGCCTGCACACCGCAATTAAGACCCAACACAGCCAAAAATAAATAAATTAATTTTTTTAAAAAAAAGAAAGAAACGTTATTCAGTTCAAGTTGGATACTGTTGCTTACTGCAGTCTCTGAAGCTGATATACTCTTCTGGTTAACAAAAGATGAGCCAGAGAAGTTTTGTTGTTGTTTTTTTTTTTAATTTTTGTCTGCATTGGGTCTTCACTGCTGCGCGTGGGCTTTCACAAGTCGCAGCGAGCACGGGCTTCTCATTGCAGTGGCCTCTCTTTGCTGCGGAGCATGGGCTCTAGGCACGCGGGCCTCAGTAGTTGTGGCACGTAGGCTCAGTAGTTGTGGCACATGGGCTTAGTTCCTCTGCGGCACGTGGGATCTTCCCAGACCAGGGCTCAAACCTGTGTCCCCTACATTGGCAGGTAGATTCTTAACCACTGTGCCACCAGGGAAGGCCCGAGCCAGAGAAGTATTAAATGCAAGCCAGACCCAAGCTGAAATTTTTCTCCATTAAGTCATCAGGAGACGGAGAAGAATATTTTTTAAACATTTTATGGAAATGTAACATACATGCAAAAAAGTATACATATCATAAATTTGAGGAACGTTCACAGATTGGCCAACCCCTGTAACCAGATGAAGAAAGAGAGCATTAACAGAACTCAGAAGACTCCCTTCTGGTTACCTCCCCACCAAGGGTCACCATTATCCTTACTTCTACTAGCATGGATGAATTTTGCCCGTTTTTGCATTTCCCATGAATGAAAACATACAATACGTAGTCTTTTTGTCTCTGGCTTCTTTCACTCAACATCAGGCTCGTGAAATTTGTCCATGATCTCGCGTGTAGTTGTTCATTCCTTCTCCTGTTGAGGAGTGTGCCACGGTATGACTACACCACAGTTTATTTCTCCATTCTACTGGTGATGGGATTTGGCTAGTTTCCACTTTTTGACTCCTATGAACACAGCTGCTTCTAGTCTCCCAGAACATGTCATTTACTGAGTGTGGGCACACAGTTCTGTGGCATCCCTACCTAGACGTGGAATTTCTGGATCATGGAGTATCCCAGTGCTCAGCTTTAGTAGATCTAGCCAGAAAGTTGTGCCAAATAAATGTATGAACCTATACTCCTATCAACAGTTTATGAGGGGACTTCCTTGTGCGCTCCAGAGCCCGCAAGCCACAACTACTGAAGCCCACATGCCGCAACTACTGAAGCCCACAAGTCACAGCTACTGAAGCCCGCGAGCCACAACTACTGAAGCCCGCATGCCACAACTACTGAAGCCAACGAGCCACAACTACTGGAGCCCACACGCCTAGAGCCTGTGCTCCACAACAAGAGAAGCCACCGCAATGAGAAGCCCACGCGCCACAGTGAAGAGTAGCCCCCACTTGCTGCAACTAGAGAAAGCCCGCGCACAGCAACGAAGACCCAATGCACCCAAAAAATAAATAAATAAATTTTTTTATTAAAAAAAAAAAACGGTTTATGAGGGTTCCACTTGCTCCCCATCCTCACCAACACTTGGCATTTTCCGTCATATCTCAATGTACCCGTTCTGGTGGTACGTAGTTTTATCTGATTGTGGTTTTATTTTGGAGTCTCCTGATGACTAAAGAAGTGGAGCATCTTTTTAATGATAGAATAGGAGGAATTTTCAAAAGGAATTGTGTCATATAATGTGATGTAATGTCATGCCCATGTATCATAATTAAACAACTTGAGTAGCACCTAAAATCATCTTGCGTGCATGGATTGCCACTTTTTTTTATTAGGGAGGTTTTAGTTTTAGCTGCTGTTTCAGCAGGAAGGGGAGAGAGAAAAGGTAGGAGTACTCCTTGAGCAGAGGAAGTGTCCTCTACCCTCTATCCATACCCCTGGGAGTTGCCTCAGAGCAGCGTCAGCCACCTCCTCTCTGGTACGGCCTGAAACAAACTAAACAGGCAAGAGGACCTCTGGCTTTTTTGATCCAATGGCTGGAAACTCGACCAAGCAATATGAAAACTGAAGAACGTGCTCTAAGAGGCCAAGGCTGCATGCTTTATGATGATTTCCCAGATGAGCCTCAGGTACCAGGGCAACAACTTGATCGGATCACCATCATCATCTTTGTCTTCAGAATGTCTTTACCAAATCCCTCTCCCCAGATGCTGGCTTAGGCTTTTGTGTAGCCCTGTCCTTTAGAAGTTATTGTATCAGGTCGCATGACTCTAAAGTGACCGAATGGAGAGGACACAAAGGAAAAGAATCAGATGAGAACATGAGCATTGGAGGCTGGTGGAGGAATTCAGAGAAAGGACTCTGCAGCCAGGCTGCCTGCATTCGTGTCCAGTCCCTCCCCTCCCTGGCTCCGTCATTTGGGGCAAGTTACTTCCCCTCTCTGAGCCTCAGTTTCCTCGTCTCTAATGAGGAGGTGATAATAATTGTACCTGTTTCAGAGAGCTGCTGCAAGCAGTGAATGAAATAATCAAGGTGAAGCCCTCAGCGCTCTGCCTCTCATGCAGCCCTCGACAACAGACGGTTGTGCTACTATTATTACCTGCCGCTCGTGAGGCTGAGCGTTCCCCAGTATGAGGTCAGAAAAGTGCCAAGTCCCTTCCACTAACACAGCTGGGAGGATGCCTGCAGGGGGAGGAATTCACCGGGCTTAACGGGAAGGGGTGGGGGGTGGTTCCCCGGCGTATAGTGAGGTGGGAGGGGTTAACCGGAGGCACAGAGCTTCCAGGAAGTGCACTGGAGGAAAACAAAGAAGAAAGAGAAGAAGACATCAGAGCATAGATGCCTTAGAGACCTGGAAGAAGGCATAGATCCGGAACCTTCTCCCTCTTGTAAGAAGGAGGCCCAGTGGATCTGCATGGCCAAAGCAACAGGTGATGACGTGCAATGACAAGAAGAAGAAAAGAACAAAACGAAGAGCAGTAAATCTGTGCAAATACTTTCCCAGGTGTTACTTCATTTCATTCTCATAAGTGTCATAGGAAGCCCAGAGAGGTTGTGACCTATGTATGTTCACCCGAAGAGTATATAATAGAGCCAGATGTCAAACCCTTACCTCCCCACAACCCCAGGGGAGTCAAGAAACCAGAACTCAATTGAAAATCAGCTTCTGACTTCAAGGTGTGTGGCCCCAGTTGCCCCCTCTGCCCCTCGTGGCCCATGATGCCTTTGTCCTGGACTGGTTACCTCTCACGGTGGAACGAACCATCCCAAAGCTTAAGTCTTAAAACAACTATGTGTATGATCAGCCATGGTTCTGTGGATTGGCCAGGCTCAGCTGGGTCATTGTCACGTGGGCTCTTCCATGTGGATGTAGTAGACAGGGTCTGGGACTTGGGTCTGCCTGACTGAGCTGGGCATCCAACAGCGTTACTCACCGTCCTGGACAGTAGTTGAGCCGGATGGTCAACACCCTTCCTATGTCTTCTCCACATGGTCTGGGCTTCTCAGAGCAAACTCAGAGTGGCTCAGTTTCAAGGAGGAGGGTCCCAAGGGCACGTGTTTCAAGAGGTCAGATGGAAGTTGCGAGGCATCATAGCATCCAGCAGTCCCACAGTATTACTTCCCCCGTCTTCTACTGGTCAAACAGTCACGGGGCCAGCCCTTCTTCAAGGAGGGTGAGAAGCAGCATGTGGGACAGAAGATGTTGTTCCGGCCCCCTCTGGAAAGCATGATGGACAGCCTCCGCCCCTTCTCACTGATGAGAACATCTGTACGTAAGCCAGGCTGTTACTCCAGTATCCTCAGCTTCTCAGACTTTCGGTCATTCCCTGGGGAGTGAGGGGCACTTCTGCGCTCCAGAGACAGGCTGATAGGGATAAAATGAATCAATGTCTTTCCTTCCACTGGGTTACCCACTCTATCCCAGCCTCCCAGGCTCACAGTTTTACAAAGAGGACAGCAGAGCTCCAAGCCTAAGGTAGAGGTGCTACGCTACCCATTAAACCATTCACAATCTTTTCCTCCTTTTTCGGGAGGTCATTGAGGTCAAGGTGTTGTGGCAATCCCTGATGGGTTCGGGACCTTGAGCCCCATTGCGTATGAGCATCCCTCAGCCTTCAAATCAGTGTTCAGGAAACGCTTTTAGTAAGAACAAAACCCAACAACAACGACAAAACCCCTCGGTAAATATTTTAGGCGTTGCGGGCTTCATATGGTCTCTGTCACTACTACTCAACTCTGCTATCCCATCCCCAAAGCTGCCAAGGATGACATTCAAACAAACAGGTACGGCTGTGCTGTGCTCCAATTACGTTTTATTTACAAGAACAAATGGAGGCCAGAATGGGCCTGAGGTCTGCAAGATGCTGACCCCTGCACTAGGGCCTCCTTGATTCTAGAGAACAGGCTTTCAAAGGCTGTCAGGACCAGGAGATAATACAGACCCTAGAGTATTACTTCCCAATCTGCATCCAACTGACCGCCCATCGGAACGTGCCTACATGGGAGCAAAATGATGCCTGTTGGAAAGTCCCCTCTCCAGTGGTCCCCACTCCTTCCCAGAATCCCACAGTGAGGTGTCTGAGTCCCCAGCATCACCAGAAGACAATCTCAGTCCGGCACCTGGTCAGGCAAAAAAAGGCATTCTCAGAGACTTCTTGGAGGAGGCAGGCGGGACAGGCGGCACCAGGAGGCAAGGCAGATGCCACGGACCCGATCCAGAGAGAACTGGCTTCCCTGAAAAGGTTTCAAGCAGGGTGCAGCATCTGTGAAAAATTTGAGCGGGGCTGCTGCCTCTATTAGATGGGCCTGCTCCCCTCCTATGGGCTGCAGCTTTTCTTTCGAGGAACAAGAATACATCTGTTTGGCGATACTCTATCTGGAATCGTTAAATAAACCTTTCAGGCCCTGGCAAACAACAGCCCATCTTATTCCAATGGGGGAGCTCCTGAAACACAGCAGACTTCTTAATCCTAAATCTGTCTGCAGGCCTCCCCTCTCCTCCCAGCAAGTCCCTGCCGCCCCTACTCTCTGGCCCTCCGCTGGGAGAAAGATGGCTCACCCTTGCCTCCTTTGGCCCCTCTCAACGCGAACAGATTCTTGGCTTTGAGTCTTCACGTTTACTTTTAGTATTGTTGGACTTGCTTTTCCTCTCCCTCCCCGACTCTTCCCAGGGGGTCTCTCTCCCTCGCTCGTTCAGTGGATCGCAGTCACACAATCCTGTCTGAGCAAACTTGCTCAGGGCCTCACAATTATCTCATCTTCCCATTACCCCCACCCTCACCCCCTTGGGGCCACTGAGAACCAGGCAGAGCTAAACAAATAAAGGACGGGAGGGACCCAGCCAGCTTTTCCAAGGCCCTGGCCACGGGGAATTGCAGGCTCACAGGCTCAGGCTCAGCTTGCCTTCTGCTCCCCAAGGGCACCAGCCGTCCCCTTCATCACACACACACAAACTGAGCCCCTCCTACAGCTGAAACCCAAGTCCACCGCAAAGGCGTGTTGCAATGCGGGCTAAGGGATCTGTGTGTCCAGCTGAGCACACAGAGCTCACCCCGCCCCCCAGTCCTCTCCAGCTTCTCACACTGTCGCACACACTTCGTTGCCCTAACTCCCCTTTCCAGGAAATCTGTTGCCTCCGCGGGGAGCGAGGGAAAGCATGAAGTTGCTGTGGGCGCGTTTGGGCTCTTACAAAATTGCGGCCGGGTGGTGGTGACACATGGGTTCGAACGTGCCCTTCTGCCCGCCCTCCACCTTCCCGCCTGGGAGAGGACTGTACGGACCTGGTTTCTCCTTTGCTCTGTAATTAAAGCACAGCCTCTCCCCTCCAATCAGAAGCCGGCTGGTGAGAGGGCCACTGCTCAGCTGAGGTTGAGGGGGAAGGGAGGGAGATTTGAGTAGGGGAGGAAATGATGAAATCAGGCAGTCGGGAAACTAAGCCATTGAGGGGGTTGGAGGTAGCAAAGAATCATTCTCTAGGGGAAGAGGAGGACCCTCAATTCAGAGACTCTATACAGGCCAGCGTGAGGATGCAGAAAGTTTCCTGGGGGACAAAGCCTCTCTTCTAATATGATTCTTGCTAATATGATTCTCGCTTCACTCCTGGTAGAGCACCTTCCTGAAGGCAAGGCCAATCCCATCTGACCCCATCCATTGCGCCGAACACCACCATTCAGGAGTGGAGCTCTGTCCCAGCTATCCTAAGATCTGTGTTTTTGTGTCTTGCATCTGTCTCCTCCGTCTCCCCGTGACACTGAGAGCTCTGTGAGGGCAGAGGCTGGCCTTCTCTGATTCCTGGGCAGCCCTCTCCTCCCACTACACACCCCTTCTATCTGGCTTTGCCCACAGTAGACGGAGATCATCCCATCCTCTCTACATGCCGACATGTGGGCAGCCTCAGCGAGTCCTCTTTGCATAAATGGAAGAACTGCAGCCTGAAGAAACGGAGCTCCTCCTCATTCAGGGTCACTGGACCGATCCGTGGTTTCACTCCCCAAGCACTGGTCCCTTCACTTGGCACTCCTATCTCCTCGTCCTGGCTGTGGACAGGCAGTAAAACCCCACTGACAGGACCACTGCGGACAAAACTGAGACTAAACAGTGTTTCCCAAACATCAGTCCTTTGGGAGCCTGCTTCTCATTTTTGCCCCATCTTTGAACAACCCCAATTATTATGTCTTTAATATTTATCTTTAAATCAACTCACTTATTTTTACGTAAATAAAATACTGCAAGTAATAATATTTCTGAAAACACAGGTTTCATATGCTACTTTTCCTTTACACATGAAAACAAAACACAGAACTTAAAATATGTTCCTCGACATACACCTAAAACCAGCTTGTGTACCATACATTTGTACAAAATGTAGAAGGTATTTTAACCTTTGGGCCAGGTTAAGTATTTTAGGCAAGTCTCTGAGGTTCAGTTCCCTCCTCTATAAAATGAGAATGAAAATGCCCTACTCTGCCTTCACGAGGGCGTCAATACCTCACGAAGGACAGTGGGCAGTATAAAAAGCTATCGAGTAGGAAGGGAATTTTCAATAGAAGCCACAGGCAGGAGAATGTCCCAAAATTTAATAAACATGGGAATTTTTTAAAGTATAAGTTGCTAAAAGAAGATAGAGGGTGCTGTACAAACTCAGAAGAACAGGAGCCCTGCACCAGATCCTGTGAAGGATATACAACAGAAATAGTAGAGAAATGTACAGGCTATTAAAAGAAATAATACACTCCCACACGAAAAACACAAATAAAAGAGCCTATTGAGAATTATAACCCTGATTAGAATCTGTTGAGCCACGAATGTGAAGCAAGGGGACGATGAGCCTCTGGATGGCTCGTGGTGAGCCCCACAGCCTAAACAGTGGGCTGGGAGGGCTTCCTGGAGGTGGTGTTAGAAATCAGAGCTCTGGCTCCTTGGTTGTGAGGGTGGAAGCCTTTTTCCCTCCCCCAACGTCTCAACTCCACATCCCCCTCGGCTTTCTGCTATGGACAGCAGGTGCGTGTTGGAAACTACTTTTCTGGGAGCTGGTGGTTGTTGGCAGGACATCAGGGCCATCAGAGGCAGCAGTGCTGTCTCCCAGTGCTCAGCACCCTCTGTGGCTGAGTCCCCTCCACAACCCCCCACGCACTCCCTCACCCACAGCCTCCCGAGTGCACCTGGGAGGAAATCTTTCTGGCTGCTGCCTCCAAGGAAACTTGTCTTCCTCACTTTCTGTAGTGTTTCTCTCTCCTCTATGCAACTGTCAGAGCGCAACTATTTCTATCTCCTCTGCTGTTGTTCCTCTCCGCTACCCTGTAGCTTATCTTGGCATTGGTCTCTTTCTGCATTCCCTGCCTCTTTACCCCATCCTCGTTATCTTCATTAATATCATTTTCAGCCCCACGTCCACCCCCAGCAAGAGGTCTCTTTTTATGACCCAGCCCTTTCCTTCTATAGAAAAGAGGCCCCGGGACTTCCCTGGTGGTGCAGTGGTTAAGAATCCACCTGCCAATGCAGGGGACACGGGTTCGAGCCCTGGTCTGTGAAGATCCCACATGCCGCGGAGCAACTAAGCCCGTGCGCCACAACTACCGAGCCTGCACTCTGGAGCCCGCAAGCCACAACAACTGAGCCCACGTGCCACAACTACTGAAGCCTGCGTGCCTAGAGCCTGTGCTCTGCAACAAGAGAAGCCACTGCAATGAGAAGCCCGCGCACCTCAAGGAAGAGTAGCCCCCGCTCGCCGCATGTAGAGAAAGTCCATGCTCAGCAACGAAGACCCAATGCAGCCAAGAATAAATAAATAAATAAATAAATTTTTAAGAAAAGAAAAGAAAAGAGGCCCCGGGGACGCTGCTGTATTGTAATGATTATCAGTGGCCGTGGGACTCTAAGGTATGGTAGTCTGGGATTTGGGCAGAAGGGAAGGTTTAGAGTCACAGTTAATCCCCTACCACCATTACACACACACACACACACACACACACACACACATACACACACACAACGGAGCTGCAGTGTGGCATTGGGCATTTTGCCAATACTATCCAAATTGTGGCTCCTGCCCAAGAGCTGGAATGAAAAATACATAGTTATTTCCATCCACATCTTTACAAAATAGTAAACAACCCGGAGGCTCAGCCAAATGACCTCAGTTCCTGCTTTTGGCCCAGAATTCTGGTCTCTGGACCCTCAGTGTATAAAGGAGCGTTTGAGTCGTAACACCAAGGACTTCATAGCTTGAAACAACCAGGACAAGCACGCCTACTTTAGAGGCAGTTCTATGCGGTCCCAGTGCCAGTTCTGCCCTGTAACACACCTGACGACTACAAGTCACCAAACTGCTTGGAGCCTCAGTTTCCTCATCGGCAAAATGGAGTAAGCACACCTAGCTCACGGGGCTTCTGTAAGGATTGAGTGGAATCACTCATGACGGCCTCTGGCAGGATGTCTAGTCCAAAGAACAGGTCCAACCGAATGTCTGCTGAACCTGAGTAGGGTCTTAACTGTGGGTGTCTTGCTTCTTGGAGCAATCCCCTGACCGTGAAAACTTTGATCCAGAACACAGGACGCCTGGTAACCTTCAAGGCCACCTGTGGGCACCTGAGCCCCCTCCCTCCTTCCCTGCTGGCTGTAACGATTCTGAAGGCTCCACCCGCCAGAGCAGCCCCCTCTGGAGACCTTCACCTTGCAGGTGTGCCGTCTGCTGCTGCCTGTCTACCCTGCCTGGTCCTAGCCATTTGGAACAGGACCTTCTCTCTGGCGGAAAATATTATTGTTTTTTTGGCCACTTGTTTGATCCTCCAGAGTCAATATTTGCAGAGATAAGCAGAGTGTCCTGTAGCAGTGCAGTTGTTTATGACTCTGTCCCCATCCCATTAGATTCCAGTCCCTTCTGGGCCACAGAGGGAGGCGAGGGTACATTTCAACAGCAGTGGGTCCCAAACTGCCTTGGCCAGGACATGGAAGAGGGGCTGGGGTCAGGCCGACTCCGACTTTCTCCACTAGATTATGAGGTCCCGGACTGGTCTTTTCTATCAAAATGAGATTTTCTGTTTTCACTTCATATAAAAATGCCTGGTGAGGTTTTCCACCCAGACTGGAGAGCTTATTTCAAAGGATTTGACTTAAAATATAGGCTGTGAGGGGTATGCAAAATTTCCTTTGAAGTGGCCTGGAGGGAAGAGCACCCCCGAGGGCTGGGTGGGCAGCCGTTGTCTTGCGCAGCTACACTTGAGATGCCACGGAAGGCCCGGATGACAACAAACACGCTACACATATTAAGCCACTGGGGACACAGAAGGCAAGCATGGTTTCACACAAAGCCCCAGAGCAAAAGGCATGAGGCCGTGCAAAGTTACAATTGAACTGTTTCTCAGGTGGACAACTCTATATAATGATAAGAGAGTAGAAGCAGGGATTGATTAACCATGGTTAATGGCTTTCTGGAGAGACATGAGGGAGGCTGGCTAGCTAATAATAGTAATAACAACAGCAGTAGGAGGGAGGAGAAAGGGGGGGAGATCTCTTAGCGAAGTGACTTACAAAAATAATCTCATTTAATTCTCACAACAACCCCACAAAGCTGTTCTTATCGTCCCCACTTTTCACATAAGTAAAGTGAGACTCTGAGAGGTTAAAGTGATCTGTTCGAGGTCATACAGGTTGCAGAAAGCAGGTACCAAATGAGATTTTGTTGACCTTGATCAAGGAACCTCCCAAAGATCCATTTTTGATAAACTCATCATTTGTACTGAAGACAGCTGGCCCTATTATCCTGCCTTAGCCATTTCCTTGATCATTCTTTCTTCCCTTTGAGACAATGGGATCCTTTGAATCCTTGGCCTGAACCCATGCTAGGCTCCAGGACAAGTTGGTCAAATGAGTCAAGATGTCTTTCTTAGCCACCCAGGGATCTGAGACTGACTTAAACCTGCCCTAAAGCACTTGCAAAGTTTGGAGACATTCAGGAATTTGGGGGCACCCGCTATGTACCAGGCACAGTTTTCGTTGTTTGGGATATATCAGTGAACAAAGCAGACCACTCTTCCTGCCCTGGCAGAGCTCACCTGGGGAGGGAGCACAGGAGTTACTGGCAGACACAGTAGGGGATTTCTCCTTATGGCCTTCCTTTTAAGAAAGCTTGACTCAGCTCCAGTCTGCTCTCCACACTGCAGACAGAGGGGATTCTGTTCCAAACACAATACGAGCAACTCAAATCCCTGCTCAAAAAGTGGTCTCCTGGGGGCTTCCCTGGTGGCGCAGTGGTTGGGAGTCCGCCTGCCGATGCAGGGGACGCGGGCTCGTGCCCCGGTCCGGGAAGATCCCACGTGCCGCGGAGCGGCTGGGCCCGTGAGCCATGGCCGCTGAGCCTGCGCGTCCGGAGCCTGTGCTCCGCAACGGGAGAGGCCACAACAGTGAGAGGCCCGCGTACAGCAAAAAAAAAAAAAAAAAAAAAAAAGTGGTCTCCTTTCACTCTTAGGAGAAAGACCTAAAAAGCCTTAGATGGGCCGTCAAGGCCCTACATGGGGTCTCCACCCATCTCCTGCCTCACTGCCCACTGAGGACCCTCCCTCTCTAACTGGCGCTTCCAGGCCCTTCCCTTTTTACCAGCCAGCAACTCCTTCAACTGTCTCCTCAGTCACCTCAGCCTCGTGGAAGGCCTGCTCCTCCTGGTCAAACCCCTCCTAACAGACTTCCTGAGTACCCTGGACCTTTCTGTGGTGCTTCCCAGCATTACAGCTTCACACTGAGTCCGACAAGTATCTGATGACTGTCTGTCCCCACACTGGACTGTAAGCTCCTTGCACACAGGACTGACCGTTGCACTCACCACCGTGTGCCCGGAACCTAGCCAGGGCCTGGTCCAACACAGTCTGCTGAATGAATGACCATTCCCTGCACCCCACCCTCCTAATCGTCTGCTCATCTGATCGGTGCAAACCTCCCTTTCCTAAAATGTGAACAGGCAGGGGGTCAAGAGCTGAGGGCAGGGTGCCCATGACACTTCAACCTCTAATTGGGATCTAAGGTCTCAGAGTATAGGTGCATATATTAGGACAAAGACAGAACGTTTGACCTCAGACATTCCAGGTCATATGGTCACGGCACCTGTGATGGAAAACAGACGCCACTGTAACGTGAAATCCTGGAGAAAGAACAGGGTGAAATGAGTCACCAGCCAAGCCTTATCTCTAGAAAAATGCTGAGCAGGAACCCTCCAACCTCACGAAGCTTGGAGTTACACACCCGAGAGCTCTGTTCCGTATCACTGACTCACCTTTCATTGGGAAAGGGCAGGCCTGGGCCGCAACAGTTGCCTTCTAACTGGAGAAATAAGAGGCATCCCTTCACTTATTCATTCAGTTATCACGCATTGATTAGGGATATAAAAATAGACTAGACCCATGCAGTTCTTGTCCTCAAAGTTCTGCCACACGAACAGCAGGCAAGCAGGCTTTGTGGGAGGACGGGTGAGGGCAATGGGGCAGGCACCCAGCTTATCATGGGAAGGGCTTCATGGAGGTGTTGAGGCTCAGGAACTGAGTCTAGAGACAGATAAGAATTGTGTTTAAAAAAAAAAAGGGTTTCCCTGGTGGCGCAGTGGTTGGGAGTCCGCCCGCTGATGCAGGGGACGCGGGTTCGTGCCCCAGTCCGGGAGGATCCCACATGCCGCAGAACAGCTGGGCCTGCGCGTCCGGAGCCTGTACTCCACAACGGGAGAGGCCACAACAGTGAGAGGCCTGCG
>NW_020175039.1:7489441-7550519 GCF_003031525.2 Neophocaena asiaeorientalis asiaeorientalis
TGGGTTGGGCTGCAAAGGGCTTTCCAAGCCACTGGAATGGCACAGACAAAGGCATGGAGGTAGAGACAAAGGCTTGGGGTGTGGTGGAAACTGCTAGCAGTTTGGTATTGCTGGGAAGTCAAGGGTAAGACTGGAAATGGTGGGAACGGAACTGGTGCAGGAAGGACAGGCTGGGTCTTGGAGCAACTTTTAAGTCCTCTGAAGAATCTTGAAACCTTTCGTGTCCAAATAAAGAAGCAGCATTGAGGGCTTTAAGCAGGAGAGTAAGATGGACAAAACTGCATTTTAGGTAGATCCCAATGTGGGGAGAAAGGGTTTGAAGGGGACCACAGAGAGGGAGAGAAGCCAGTTAGAAAGCTGTGGCTGTGTCCATAGAGCAGAGACAAGAGCATAGTCTCTTTTAAATTGTACTTACTTATTTATTTATTTAGGCTGTGCCGGATCTTAGTTGCGGCACTTGGGATCTTTTAGTTGTGGCACACGGATGGACTTCTTAGTTGTGGCATGTGGATTCTTAGTTGCAGCATGCATGTGGGATCTAGTTCCCCGACCAGGGATCGAAAGCTGGCCCCCTGCATTGGGAGTGCGGAGTCTTACCCACTGGACCACCAGGGAAGTCCCAAGAGCACAGTCTTGAGTTGTAGGGGAGGCATGGGGGGAGGGGTTCAAGAAAGGTTTAGGAATCTATACTCAGAAGAACTAGGGTATAATAGAAACGATAACCACACTTTCCAGTTCCTGAGTTCTTTCTACATGTTCGCCACTCTTTTTTTTTTTTTTTGTAAGTTTTTTTACTTTTTGTACATTTTGTAAGGTTTTTTTGTACATTTTGTAAGTTTTAATACTTATCCAAGTAGGTAGAGGACTCGGAATGAGTAAAGGCTTGGAGGCTCCTGGACCTGTGCAGACAGTAATGCCAACTGAACTGAGATTAGAGGAGAGGAATGAAGTAGGAGCTGGAGTATAGAGTAGAAATGAAAAAAAGCGGGTCCCAATGATTAGTTAAGAGAAGAATTTTATTGGGGACTTTGGAAGAGAATAAGTTTGGACAAAAGTTTGCAAAGTCAAATGTTTCTGTGTACCAGAAAGCTAATGTAAGTAAGTTAAATAGGCAAAAAGCCAGACAGTCTGGAGTGGTGAGGACCGCAGCAAAGGGAGAGCCCGCGTACTATCGAAAGAGGTCAACTGCTGCACAGCTCCAAATGATGGTGGCCTTGCAGGAAGGAAGGTTCAAGGTAGCCAAACTGGCTGATTATCAAAGTGAAACCAGTTCTCCAGACTTTTGTGTGAATTCTCCCAATCTGAAAATATTGGTAATTAATTTAAAATTTGGAAAGGAAAAGAAAAACATTGTACAAAGCACCCCAACCTGCCTATAAGCTGGACGTGAGTCTGGGGTTGGCGATGTGAGCACTCTGGTGGTGACCACTTCCTCTGGCAGTTCAGGGTCCCAGAGGCTTGCCAGCTTCCTGACAAAAGACCAAATGCCATTTGGAGAAGGAGACATCAGATGTGGTAATGTCTCCTCCACAACAAGTGCCGGGATCTGCACAGACATCCCTTCCCGGGGTGAGTAAGATCTGTTGCGCTGTGAACAGGGATTGTCGGACATCAAGGACATCTTCAAGCTTCTAGAAGCTCAAGCAGCAAAGGTACATGCTCAGCACTTGTCAGGTAGGTGTGAGTGGGCTGCACTGCCTGTTGGAAATACGCCACCGTCTCCCGTTCATGTTTCCTGGGTCCATCCTCTGCTGTCCTTGCAGAGTTCCCATTTCAGTTCCTATTCTGTGATTCAGGTCTTATGACCCTTCCCACTCCCTTCTTGATCCCTTCTCTTGGGACCCCAGTAGCTGTCCCTGGCTTCCTGCTCCACCCTGCCCTCCCTAACCATCCTCAGCTGTGAACCCACTGCTCTGGTCTGACCCGACAACCCAGGGGTCATTGTGTTGTCCTGTGATTTAAGACAGTGGGTCGGGCTGGAAACGTTTCCACGTCTAGGGAGAGAACTTGAATCAGTAATCACTTAACAGCAAACAAAGAGTGAGAATAGAGCTACGTCCTCAGAGAGCTCCAGAAAGAGGGTCGGTGGAGAGTGATCTTGGTGGTTTAATCAACTCTAGTCAAGAAGCCTCCAAGAATCAGGAACGGCTAGCACATGTGCCCCTCACTCTGTGCCAGGCAGTCTTGGGTGCTCCCATGCTGAACTCGGGGAATTTGATTTCTCCCAACTATCCCATGAGGTAGGAGCCATTTTTATCCCCACTTCACAGAGGAGAAACTGAGATCCTGGGAGAGAGGTTAAGTCACGTGCCTTAGGACGCGTTGCCTCTTTCCCATCCCAGACTCAGAGACAGAGTCTGTGCTCTTAAACAGCGCTTCTCAAATTACCTCTAAGGGAAGACCAGTTTCCCCCCCGCCCAATTCATCACAGACCTACTCCTGTAAAATACAATAATAAACGAATTACTAGAAAAACGATCATGCGCTTGGATGGTGCGGCAAGGCAAAGTGCTCTAAAAGTTTCTGGATGCTTCAGTTTCTACACCTACCACGTCGAGATGCAGAGCAGTACTGGGCCACATGGGCTGAGGAATGCTAATCCACTTCCTATAGCCTCGCTCATCCGCTGAGGATGCGAAGGAATGAGTGGGGCGCAAAAAAAAAAAAAAAATCACTTGTCTGGATTCCAAAGGCTGAGCTGTTAACCTCAGCGCTCACTCCAGCACTAGGGATGCAAGAGAGCCTCTCACCCCGTGTTCCTGGTTTGGGTGACTTAGGGCGGTGTGCCCCGCATTGTCCAGGGGTGAGGTTAGTTAGCTCCAAAGGGCCCTTCCAAAACCACAACGCTGGGATTCCGTCTCCTTCTGCAACAGGCCAGCTCAGCAGAAATGTTTGCAGGGCCAGCTGTTTTTGCTCCCGCATTCATTAATAAAAGTAGTGAATGCAGCCAGGGCCACCCTTTTCTTTCCTTTGTCATGTCCTGAAAGGGGGCAGGGAGGGAACAGGAGAGGCTGCAGACGCAGGGGACGTGCCAGACGTGCAACAGGAAGGGCTCGGAGATGAGGACTGAGAGGAAGGAAGGAATCTTTCTGGGGACCTTCTTTTGATCCCTTTAGTACTGGGGAGTGGATATTTCTCAGTCCATCAGTAGGCAGGGAGCGGGGGCGGGGCACACTCTGGGTATTTTATTCAGACTTTAAAGCAGGAAATTGGTTACAGAGGTGGTAGCAAACTTCCCTGGGCTAGCGGGAGCATCAGTTGAAGGAGCAAGGATTCTCCAGCCAGAGCTCCCGCACGGAATACAAGACGCTGCTGAAGCTGAATTCCAGAGAAATAAATAACTTTTGGTATAAGAAGTTTAGTATATAATGTGTTAAATGCCACAGAATTGTACACGTTAAAATGGCAAATTCTATGTTATGTGTATTTTACCATAATAAAAATTGAATATAAAATGTTATTCCATTTATCTGAAACTCAAATTTCACCAGTGCCCTGCAGCTTATTAAATCTGGCCACCCTAGTCCCAGCAGGAGATAAGACAATGCCACGGGGCTTCCCACATGGAGCTGGGGCCACAGAGGAGAAACAGCTGCTGCTGCTGGTGGAAGAGAGAGACAGGAAGTAGAGGGAAAGGAGGAAAAATGATCCGGCCAGTGACCCCCAGTTCCTCCCTCCCAGCAGCCAAAGCGCCTTAGCAGCCCAAGGGCAAAGGAGTCTCAGAAATGCAAGAGCTGGGAAAGCTCTTAGCAAACTTGCAAGTGTTTTAGATGACCCAGGAAGGCCACCCAGTGACCACAGTTTTATTTTATCTGTGTCAATCATAATAATAACAATGACGATGACGATGATGCAAGAGGCTGCCAATAAGAAAAGAACTGATTTGTGGTTTTAAAAATTGCAATTTGGAAGACACAGACCTGGGTACTTGCAAAAGAGTTCCAGGAAGAGAAAGAGTCAGGGGCTTATAAAGACAAAAAGCCGCAAGGTCCTTACTTACGAGTTGCCTGGCGAGAACCGTGATAGACTCTGACTCGAGTCAGAAAATATTTGTCCTTAAGGACTCATGAGCTGTTTTAGGGTGAGGGTCCAATAACTAGACAGGCTGTAGTGTTTCTGGCGGATGTTTTGGATGACTTAACATCAGATCAAAAGGTCAGATTCCATCCAGGCTGAGACATGAATAAGTCACACTTCCTTAATGGCCTCCCAGATCCATTTTAGAGAGCTCTCTTAGCAATACTAACTCCATTTTGATTTTCCTTTCACATTTCTCCCTTTTGGTTGAGATCTTTCCCTAGAAAGCATCAATGATCAACCACTTGGGTTTTGGGCATCAGTATGAACTCTGTCAGCACTGGGAAGGCTCGTTCCCAGAGAGCTGCTTTCCAAGGAGTGGGGAGAGAGGGGGTTTGTGGGAGAGGTCTGCTTATAGAGAGTTTACAGCCATATTTGAGCAACGAGGAGCTATCCACGAAGAGAGTCTTAGGCGGTGTTCAAAATAGGCATGGATCTCCATCAGGAGGAATGTTATAGGAGGGAGCAGTCACCTCCACATGTCAAGCTATTCTTATTTCTCTGGCAGGTGTCATAGCACAGCGGTGAAACACACAAGGCCTAAACAGTTTAACAACAACAAAGAGAGAACGATTAGAACAATGATTAGTACAACTAATTGCAATTTGGACGGCACTAAGCCCGCAGACCAGAGGGGAACCAGCTGAAGGAGATTTCTAGATGTCAAGGTTGAAGCATCTTTTGGCATTTGAGATGTCTCGGATGACGTCATCGGGTGTTTAGGTGAAGGGCAGTTTTAGTTCTCAGTGACTCCCAGTTAAAATGATGGGAGAAAAACTGGAAAGGTTAGTTTGGAGAGTCATAGACACCGGAAGAAATGAGAATTTAAGATCTAATCCAGTTTACAGGTAAATACCAAACCCCCAAAGAAAATGAAAAGCACTAGACCCTAATGTCCATGAAGGCATGACATTGAAACAATTTTTCTCTCTAAAAATCACCCTTATTTATATCAAATATAGTCAAATTAAGACTGATTTGTTTGCAAAATAAGTATGGTTTCAATAAATGTGGCCTGATTATTTACATAAATGTAACAAGAATAGCAATTGATCTTATAGGCTCTTTTAAATTTACTTTGCTGGAGTTTTTCATAAAAATATCGGATTGAACTTTTAAAGGCCTCTTGGGGCCAGGAAAGCGAAATCAAAGGACTTACCACCAGATTTCATCTACAATACCTATGGATTTATGTGAATTCCTCGCTTCTTGAGGTCCCCAACATATCTTGAGGTTCCTGCACGGGGCAGGAAGTGCCCTTCCTTACTCCCTGGTAAGGCTGCTGGGAACCTTGTAAGTAAGGTACCGGGCTGTTTTTCCATAGGTCTTCATTGGCTCCATAAAATCAATCTTAGCTCTTTAAAGTTTCTGGTGATATCTGAGCCTATGCATGTTTCTCTCAGACATTCCAGTCAAAATCTTGGTAACATAACCAAAGTTTCCAATTGTGTCTTGTTATAAGGAAAACAGATTCTAACTGAATTTACACAAATTACTATATTGCCATCAAAATAAGAATACTCACTAAGAGTTTCCAAATTCTGGAGGACTCAGGTAGGGAAAAAAGATAAGTGTTTCATCTGTATTTACAAAGATACGGGGCTTCCCTGGTGGCGCAGTGGTTGGGAGTCCGCCTGCCGATGCAGGGGACGTGGGTTGGTGCCCCGGTCCAGGAGGATCCCACATGCCGCTGGAGCGGTGAGCCATGGCCGCTGGGCCTGCGCGTCTGGAGCCTGTGCTCCCGGGCAGGGAGAGGCCGCGACGGTGAAAGGCCCGCGTACAGCAAAAAAAAAAAACCAAAACTCATTTACTTAATTAAATTCATTCCAATCTTAGCCAGTCCTGACCACAAATAAAATTCCTTTCCAAAGATTCCTTTCTTTTTTTTTCCATAAACCTTCTACAACTTTCTATATCCATTTTAGTTTGCCCCGTGTTCTCTTTCCCATTTAGAAATAGACAGATTTAGGACAAAATCACTTTCTATTCCCTTAACAAAATGTATTTTCATTTCTTATACCTTTTCTTAAAAATTTCCATATATACAAAGGTGTTTTCCTTATTAATTTTAATTACATATATTAATTAGAATTTTAACACTTAGAAACCTTAATTTCTATTGAAAAGAAGTAATCAATTATGAGCTATCTTTTATATTAGCGTTCAATTGGCAAACATAAATACATTTTATAATCTCTAAAAACATATGCTTTTTTATAGAAAATTTCTCAGCATGGCAACAAGCGTATCTGCTAATAGTCCCAAATATCTTTAGTTTCCCTGTAAAAGGAAGTCTATGTTTAGTCAATGTTTCTGTATCTTATTTTATTTGGGAACGATCTAAGTATTTAATAAATTTCCATCATTTAACTTAATCTAGCAAAACTCTAAAGTTTCAAGTTACCAAAAAGATTTGAGGAAACTTTTTTTTTTTTTTCACCCATGCCGTGTGGCGTGTGAGATCTTAGTTCCCCAACCAGGGATTGAACTCGTGGCCCCTGCAGTGGATGCACGGAGTCCTAACCACTGGACTGCCAGGGAATTCCTGAAGAAACTATTTTTAGACACATCATAAAACATAATTATTCATAAAGAGTTCACCTAAAAGCTATCTCATTTACATTTACTTACTCTACTTATGAAAATATCATACTAGGTTATTTTTCTTGATGACAAATTCTGTAACAGAAATAATATGAACTTATTTGATCTTTAGTAAACCTAGGTACAATAAAAGTATTATACTTAATGTTGATAACTCTAAAGACATGTCTGTATTAAGACAAAAAGCTTAAACTAGCTTTAATAGTGAATATTAGTTTAATACTAAATATTTCCCAGATTATGTGAACCTGAAATTCATTTGGATTAGTTGCTATTATATTTCTGAGAATTTGTATAAGTGCTCATTTTCTTTAAGCCAATTCAATAGAGCTTCTTTATAAATTAATTTTGGCAATACTATCTAGAGGTAGAAACATGCTAAATATACAACGTACATACATAGACATACGTACCTACAGATAGACACAGACAGAGGCCTTATAGTTTTCATTTTAAAACTTTAGTCGTGAATTAGGTACGATACAAAACTTACTAGTTTATTTATTTGGAATGAATTAAGTCTACTCATTCAAATGGCCTAAGCCTTTCATTTTTTTTGTGGAGAAGACTTTTAAAATCTGTATTTGCCCTTGACAAGCAATTTTAAGGAGATTAGGCAAGAGAGTCCTTTTTGCAGTTTGAGTTTTAAAAAGGCCTCTTTTCCTTGTGTTTTTTTTTTTTTTTTGCTCAGTCATAAAAATTGGAGATGATCTAGAAGACCAGGTAGAATACTTACATCTCAAAGGCATGGGGAGAGAAATGCAAGCTCTTCTTAGAAGGACTTTTGTTCCTTTAAGGTCAAAACAATCTTTTTTCAAAATGGCCATAATAATCATAGACATTTTTATCAGGCTATTGGTTGCATTGTTGCCTTCTGTACGGGATGGCTCTCACTGTCATAAAAAGGAAGTTCAGAGAGAGATGGATAATAAATTCACTCCCAACAGTCAACCTTCAGGTCATTGCTTTTCTTTTTTTCTCTTTTAAATTAATTATTTATTTATTTTGGCTGCGTGGGTCTTCATTGCTGCGCGTGGGCTTTCTCTAGTTGCAAAGATTGGGGGCTACTCTTCGTTGTGGTGCGCTGGGCTTCTTATTGTGGTGGTTTCTCTTGTTGTGGAGCACGGGCTCTAGGTGCACGGGCTTCAGTAGTTGTGGCACGCAGGCTCAGTAGTTGTGGCTCACGGGGTTAGTTGCTCTGTGGCATGTGGGATCTTCCCGGACGAGGGATCGAACCCGTGTCCCCTGCATTGGCAGGTGGAATCCTAACCACTGCGCCATCAGGGAAGTCCCCAGGTCATTGCTTTTCAATCTACGGGTTACGAACCACTAGTGGGCTGTTAAATCACTTTAATAGGTATAATAGTACACATTTAACATAAATATTTATTATAATTACACAACAAAAGACAGGTATGTAGGAAAAAAGGATGAAAATAATAGAAAATATTAGTGTATCACGTGTAATAGTAAGGGTAAGTATTGCTCTGTGAAACTAGGGTTTCAGTTGTGTGTGTGTGTGTACATGTGTACACTGTTGCAATGTAAAATGTATCTCTTATTGTGGGTCATGGTCAAAACACTTTGAAACCACTGTTTTTGGTTAAATCATCATTCCTCATAATTCTACCCTTCCTAATTGTCAACACCCTTGCTCCTTCAGACCTCCAAACAAACACCACTTACTGTCTTCCTCACATACTCACCACTTCCTTTCCCTTCCTTTCCTCCTCGGGATCCCAGAGATACGGCCTTTCTCTGTCCCTGATCCCCAAGAGGCCCCGTTCCTCCCCTCCCAGCCCTGTTCCACTGTAGGACACCAGAAAAGTGCTTTGGGTATCAAACAAGTGGAAGACAGCAGAGTTGTCCCCGAATATCAGCGGTCCCGGGACCAGGAGAAGAGGAGGGTTAGTGAGGGGAGCTTTGGCTTTGGATAATCAGAGCCCCGAGACGAAACGGCAGGAAGCAGGCTTTGGGTTCAGTTATGGAGGGGAGTATAGGTCAGGGTCTGCGTCACTTCGGAGGGAAAGACATTCCTGAGGGGGTTGTCAGGTTAACCTGGAGGGAGGAGGAAGAGGAAAGAATCTGGAAAGAATACCTGGAAGGGGAGTCAGTGAGACAGTGAGGAGTCAAAGAGGTGCTCGAGAAGGGAAGTGATACACGGAGCAGGTAGAGGAAAGACTGTCTCAGGGGGAGCAGGGCTCAGCCCGCAAGGCCGGCCAGGGTCTGCAGGAAGAGGTTTCCCTGGAGGCCTGGAGACCACCTCTGCCCTTGCAGGGCCCTCCTTCTCCTCTTGCTCCCCTCCCTCCTCCATCTCCCTTTCCCCTTCCCCCTCTGCTAAGTGAAATAAATAACCCAGGTTGTTCAGGATTAAGCATTCTTAGCTTCAGCCATCATTACTTTAGCCACTGGCCCCTTGGCTTTGTTCATTCCAGCTTCCCGTCTGATAGCACTGAGGGATGCCCACTTTGCATGATAAAGACTGATGTCCAGGCTGGGCCCCTGCAGATGTCCAGGACCCTCTTTAGCACAGCCCCCTCCCCCATCCCTCTTTTCCACCTAGTGTATTTGTCAGGTTGAGAGCAGAGAAAATTAACAGACCCTCTCCACCAGCTTGCCCAAACGCCAAGGCAAAGGAAAATGGTCTGTATCATCTAGGGTCTCATCCTTGAAAGCGTCTCAGTGGCTTAACTTTGGAGTCCCTGGCTGGGCTGGCAGGACGAGGGGCTCTAGGAGGTGCTAATTCAACCAGCTGATCCCTTTGCCTCAGTTCCCCCAAGAGAAAAGGTCTGAGAGTCCTATCACCTTGTACTCGGTTTGAACTTGGCCCTATGGCCACCCATGTCACCTCCCCTCCATGAGTTCTGCTTCCTCACCTGTGCAAGTTGGGGCGCCTATTGAATGATATCTAACACCCTTTATCGAGAAACACTTCTGTTACAGGTGTTTCACAGGGTCGAGACAGGTAAAGGGAATGAGCAAAGCTTGCCACCCTGCCACAGGGAGTAGGATTGGATGAGGCAAATGGGAGAACACTTACTCTGTTTCAAGGGGCATCTACTACTCCACTCTACTAGTCTACTGCCAACAGAGAAGCTGAGAATCTGAGATTTTATGTGAAATCTCCAAAATTTTAAACATTGACACCTAGTTTCAAAATTTTTAACCATCATTGCGGGCCAAGCATAAACATCGGCGAGCCTGACTCAGCCTGTCCGTACCAGTTGTCTGCCACGTCCAAATGGCTCTCGAACTTAAGCATGCATCATAATCACCCCCAAGGGCTCGTTAAAACATGGATCGTCGGTCCCCACCCAGAGTTTCCGTAAGTCTGGACTGGGGCCTGAGGAGCTACATTTCTAACAAGCTCCCAGGTGACGTTGCTGCTGCTGGTCCAGGGAACATACTTTGAGAACAACAGCTCTACTCTATAGGAATAGTGACAGTGTCCCATGTAATTCTTTACGCGATGCCAAAGCAGCTCTCATGAGGCGCTGTCAATATTTGAGGTCCCTAATCTGACAAGTAGAGTGAGGATGGTCATGATGATGATGAAGATAGCAGCTAACTTCTTAAAATGCATCCTACAAGTGGTAAGTATTTTACACGCATTATGGCCGTTGGTCTTCACAAAGGCCTCAGAGATCGGCATTATAAAGAGCCCCTAATTACAGGTGAAAATAGCTAATATGTGGTGGATTTGAAGCCAGACAGTGAAACATCAGAGACCACCTTCCCCCAGTGAGGATTCACAGCCTTCTTACACACTCCATTACATACTCAGATCCTCTAGATCATACTTTTTATAGGTAGATCTCCATAAGTCAAAGCAAATCGTGTGTCAGTTAATCATTCATTCACTCAATGAATGTTTGAGCTTAACGTATAACTGCAAGTCACGCTATATAAAGTGAACGTAACAAGCAAGGGAAAAGGATAGGGAGTGATGGGGGGAGGTGGGCAGGGCTATTTTAAGGTAAGCATTCAGGGAAGGCCTCTCCAAGTAGGTGACATTTGAACAGAGACTAAATGAAAGGAGGAAAAGGGAGTAGCAAGTACAAAGGCCCTGGGGTGGAAACAAGTGTGGCACATTCTAGGAGCAGCAAGAAGACCGGTGAGGCTGAGAAGATTGAACAGAGAAGAGGTTGGAGAACTGAGCAGGTACCCTAAAGGCCACATCAGGAGTCTGCCTGTTATTCCAAGTGTGATGGGGGAGCCGTGGGAGGGTTTTGAGTCAGAGACTGACCAGTTCTGATTAGGTTTGGACCAGGATCCCTCTGTTCACAGGGTGAAGACCAGACTGTGGGCAAGCAGGGGTGGAGAAAACAGAGCTGGCGTCTAAACGACAAGATGCTCAGAGATGCCTGAGCCATGAGCTGCTGCAGCTTTTCTCAGCCTCGGCGGGTAGGGGAGAGAAATGGTGAGGGAAGGAAGGAAATGGATACCAGATGCAACATTAAAACTATCTGATAGGGGAGTTCCCTGGTGGTCCAGTGGTTAGGACTTGGTGCTTTCACTGCCATGGCCTGGGTTGAATCCCTGGTCAGGGAACAAAGATCCCACAAGCCGTGTGGCTAGGCCAAAAAGAAAACTATCCGATAAATCATGGCATGGGAAGTTCTGCCTCCCTGATGGGGACCCAGGCAGAAAGGTGATGGGACCACTTCTAAGGACACCAGCCACTCAGGTTTCCTGACTCCTGATCTCAGTACCTACAGCGTGACCTTGTTGGGGAGAAGAGGTGTCTGTGTGGGTTTTGGATCTATAGAAAGATGATTCCGGTCCTCAGACCCATCTCCTCTTAAGCCTGTCTAAAGTGATCAGAATTTCCCATTATGGGAGATGGAAATATTTAAAAACTGGACTGTGATGATGGTTGCACAATTGTATAAATTTACTAAAAGTCATGGAACTTACTAGGGGGTGAACATAGTGGTATATAAATCCTACTTCAATAAGGTTGTTTTAAAAAGAAAAAACATGGGCCCACAAGGGAATCATCCTTTGAACCTTGAACTTTTGAGAGTTTGTCTATCACTAAGTAGCCCACAGCACTTTAAAAATATACATGGTAACATCCACCTAATGGAATAACAACCATGGTGATTCATACTCTTGAAGAACATTTGAAAATATAGATATAAAACTGTGCATGTAATTTCAATTTTATTATATGTGTTTGTGTGTGTGTGTGTGTGTGTGTGTGAGAGAGAGAGAGAGAGAGAACCCAGACCTTAATTCTAGGCTCTGGGATTGTTTTATTTCTGTTTTTTGTTCCCAGCTTTTGATTTTCCAAATTTTCTACAATGAATATTAATAGTAAAGATGTCCTATTAAACAGGTGAATGAAAATAAAACCCATATAAAATTGAGTTAGAAAAAAAGGCCAGGGAATTCCCTGGTGGCCTAGTGGTTAGGACTCGACCCTTTCACTGCCATGGCCTGGGTTCAATCCCTCCCTGGGAACTAAGATCCCCCAAGCCCCACGGCGCCGCCAAAAAAAAAAAGGAAAAGAAGCCAGAAAATAGGTCATATGCAGTTATCATTGCCACACACTGTCTGTATGTGAGATCAGCAGGGGCAGAGACAAAGCAGAAAGGAGAAGGGGAAGAAAATAAGTTAAAATGTTAATCATGGAATCATAGGCGATTTCAACATTTTTCTCTTTGCCTGTCTCTGTTGTCTCATTTTTCCACCACGAACATGTATTATTTGCCTAACGAAAAGGAGACATAAAATCTTCTAAATTATTGGCACTATGATCTTACAGATTACTTTCTGCTTTTTCATGGACTATTTCATTCTTCTTTTTCCACTGTGAAGATTTAATTTAGTTCAAAAATTTCACAACTATTTATGGAATGCTTATTCCGTGCCAAGCACTGTCCTAGGCACGGCAGGAAATGGAAAGATTATTAAGGAATGATCAGGTCTCTTTTCCCAAGTAGGTCATCGGGCCAGTCAGGAAGACAGATACGGATGCAAAGAACTATACCACTGCTCAGCATGGTCATGGGCGCAGAGATGGAAATATAAGGTGCAAGGAGAGTTCAGCTAATTAGTCAGCAAAACTGCTTTTTTTTTTCTTAATTCTATTATTATTGCAAACACTTCTGTCAAAAGTGATCTCTCTTGCCTTACTAGCTTGCCAAGTACAGATCTCTGATGGCCTGAGCTATGTGAGTAGGTGGGACTTTTGTTAGGAGCTAATGGTGATTGGCTGTGTGCAGGGCTGTTTTTCATCCTCACAACTGCCTGAGCACAACGTGGGGGCACAGAAAGAACAGTACAGTTGCTAGAAGACCAGGCTCTAGAGTTAAGCTGCTTGGATTCTAATTCTGCTTCTTCTGCTCCATAGTTACAGACTGTACCATAGTTACAGCAAGTACCTCAGTCTTTTCTTCTGTAAAATGGACATAATAACAGTACACACCTCACCGGGTCCATGGCAAGCACTGAAAAACTCATCATGCACTCAGAACAGAGCCTGACACACAGAACACACTCTAGGATTTTATTTTATTTTATTTTATGCCATGCCATGCCATGCCATGCCATGCTATGCCACGCACGGCATGTGGGATCCTAGTTCCCCATGCAGGGATCAAACCCGTGTCCCCTGCATTGGAAGCATGGAGTCTCAACCACGGGACCACCAGGGAAGTCCCTAGTATTTTATGATGTTATATTTATGTTCCACCAAGAAAATATTCATACTATTTGGTATTACCTTTTTCATGCACTGCTTCAAATGTACCTAAAGACCCAATTTATGACAATGATTCAGCACTTTTTTTTTTTTTTTTTTTTGCGGTACGCGGGCCTCTCACTGTTGTGGCCTCTCCCGTTGAGGAGCACAGGCTCCGGACGCGCAGGCTCAGTGGCCATGGCTCACGGGCCCAGCCGCTCCGCGGCACGTGGGATCTTCCCGGACCGGGGCACAGACCCGTGTCCCCTGCATCGGCAGGCGGACCCTCAACCACTGCACCACCAGTGAAGCCCGATTCAGCACTTTTGATCACCTACTGTGTACCCAATACTGTTCGCCCATGCGGGAAAAGCAAAGAGGAACAGACAGGACCCCACTCTGGGGCTGCTCACAGATCAGTGCAGGAGAGAGACCCAAATACAAATAACAGAACAGGGCTGGTAATTAGGACAGTAGTTGCCTAAAATGTCCTAAAGTCCCAGAAAACATTTCTGTCTCTCTGTCTCTAATAGTTAAAATGTGGTTCCCATTACCATGTTTATAGCATTTGCTTGTGAAGGGAAGAAGGAAACGAACGTTCCTTGAATGTCTGGTGAGCGCCAGACGCGGTGGGACTGTCTATAACTGTGGGAGGCTCACCGTGTACCAGACACCGTGCTGAGGGCCACATAGGCTTATTCCCCTTTAATCCTATGAAGCAAGTATGATGATTATCCTCCTTTACACATAGGGAAATCCAGGTCTTTATCTCTGAGGTCAAGTAACTGCCCTAGGTTATATTGCCAAGAAATGGCAGAGTCAGGATTCAAAATCAAGCCTGCACCCTCAGCGATATGCTGTATCTCCTCCCAAGGTGTTATTCTACACGGCATCTAATCTAATTCTCGTAGTAACTCTTGGAGGCAGATGCTATTATACCTACTTTTATACATGAGGAAACTGATGTTCCAAAAAATTAAATGCTTTGCCCAAGGTCAAAGAGCTAGTAAGTGACAGACCCAGGTGCCTCCAAAGCTGTGGTCTTTTCAAAGTTACTGGGCAGCCTCTCATTTCGCCCCGTGTGGATTAAAGTTGAATTTTCACCCAAGCCTGCAGGAGCACATCCTGGATTGGGATGTAGGAAACATGACTTCTCATCATGACTCTGCCTATTACCAGCACTGTGGCCTGGGACAAGTTGCCTTCCCTCTTGAGGCCTTCATGCCCTCATCTATCAAAAGATAATATAGGGTTCATACTTCCCAGGAGTTCCCAGAGGAATGTTATAGAAAGTAAGCTAATACCAGGCTCTACTGGTATAAACCTAGGGTAGGAGGCTGGGGTGATGCGCAAGGAGTGAAGAGGAGAGAGTCTCTGAAGATAAACACTTCCACACTGTGTGCAGCAAAGGGGTCTCCATCCTGCCATTGCCAGAGAGGGAAGTGCAGCCTGGCAAGTATACGACTTCATCAGGACGAACAGATGTTCTATTTCATCTTTGTCGACATCAGCAAACACACATGAATGCCATACATTAGAGTCTAGGGTTATACACAGTCCCTGCCTCATTGGAGAGGCAAGGCATAAGAAAGAAAGGAAAGAAAGAAAGAAAGAAAAAGAAAGAGAGAGAGAGAGAGAGAGAGAGAAAGAAAGAAAGAAAGAGAAAGAAAGAAAGAAAGAAAGAAAGAAAGAAAGAAAAAGAAAGAAAGAAAAAGAAAGGAAGGAAGGAAGACCAATGCCCATGGGAGTTTAGAGGAGGCAACAGGAATGGAAGAAAATGAGAAAGACTTTATAATGAGGATGGAATGGACCTGGATGAGGACTCGAGGAATGACTCACATGAAAAAGAAGAGGAAATGAGGGCATCTTGGACTGAGGGAATTCTGGAAGGCAAGAATGGATAAAAATGGACATATTTTGAAGCTAATTAGTAGACCAGTTGCCTGTAGTGGTTAATTTGCAAGATGAGATGGAAAGCTAGAGGCCAGTTGTGGAGGACTTGAAATGCAAGGATTAGAAAACTGTTTTTATTCATTATCCTCAAAGAATGTTTAGCAGGAGAGTAATGTGATCACAATAGGGCTTTACGACATTACGTGGAGCCCAGTACGACAAACAGGTTAAAGTCCAGAAAAGATGAGCAGTTGAGAAAAATATGATAAGGCCAAGCAAAGATCAATGGATTTGGAAAATAAGGCACAATTGATGACCCTGGCATGGTGCTCCCAGAGTGACCTAGGTGGAAGCCAGGTCACAAAGGAGGGAGGACGGGGTAGCTAGTGCCGAAATGAAGATTAAGAGTATTACAATTCTACTGAGAAGCTTCCGAGTGAAGGGAAGGTCAGTAGCTTATGGGACAGGTTTGAGGAAATTTGGGGGGGGGTTCCCCAACAGGTTAAAGACAGAGAGGAAGGAGTTAGCAGAGAAAAGGAAGAAAGGTGCTAGAAGAAGGAGCAGAGTGGGGGAAAGGACCACAAGGTGGAAAGGACTCCCAAGAAAAGGTAGACAGGAGTTGCCAGCTTTTCCCTCACCCTTCCCTCTCAAAGTTAAGATATATGGATATATTTGGAAGTTTTAAGGATACAGAGGTGAGTGGATGAGGTTATAGAGCGCTTCACATAAGCTCAGCTGTCCTCAATGTTCTACACACAATAGGAGATGTTATCAGCCGTGAGGGAGAGAGATGAAGAGAGAGAGTGTTTTGGTTCGGGTAACCCCAGAAGCAAACTCTGAGACAAGGATATGAGACAAGTAGTTTATTTGGGAGTTGATTCCGTGAAGCAGCAGGAAGGGAGCAGATAAGTGAGACAGGGAAGGGAAAGTAGCCCGTAATGGATGTGTATGCTCAGGCTGGTGACTGCTGTGGGTGCTTCATCCAGTGGAGAAGTCTGGGAATCAGCAGAGAACAGAGTTATCCTTCAGGAGAGGTGAGGGAGCCAGGGAATTTATCTCCCAGCTCCCATCTGTCAGTGGTTTAGGGCTGCCTCCAAGGGCTACACCCTGCAGACACATTAGTGGACTGTAGCATGCACACTGGCAGAGAGGGTGCTGGCAATTGGAAGCATGCCTGAAAAGGATACTAGCTGAGAAGATGTGGACCCAACACCAAGAAAGTCTGCTAGATGTAAACCATTATATATCAGATGGATAAACAACAAGGTCCTACTGGATAGCACAGGGAACTATATTCAATATCCTGTGATAAACCATAATGGAAAAGAATAGGAACAAAAAGCATGTCTCTGTGTATAAGTGAGTCACTCTGCTGTACAGCAGAGACTGGCACAGCATAGTAAGTCAACTGTACTTCAATTAAAAAATAAAGAACATCTGCTAAAAACGGGGGTAAGGAAAAACGTTCAAAATCGACAAAGCAAGGTGTGTAATAATGATTCTTCGGAGATACATAAAGGGAGTTCTCAGCGACAGTAAGAGTCAGCTCAGATTAAAGGGTGTGAATCTGGTAATGATCTAACAAAGCACAACTTGGGACCCAATCAGATTCCAGAAACACTTCATCGTCTGAGGGATGTTGACAGGGAAGGCAGATGTTCAGGATGAGCTACGGCCAAGCATAGGCAGCAAAGGGCACAAAGTCAGGGGACAAAACCATTCCTAGTGCTGAAGACCCAGAAATGGGCTGGTTGCTGCCGCATCTAGACATGATTTAGGGATGCAAAAGTAAATGCCACCGTGGACTTGAAGAACCGGAAATGGGAAATTATTGGTTGTGCTGCCCTCATTCAGCTGATGGACGAGCTGAGAGGAACAGAGAGGGGAAGTGACTTGGACAATGTGGCACAGCTGGTGACTTTCAGTGCCAGGATCGCAGCCCACATGCCCCACCATTGCCTTGGGCTGCTTTCCCTTGGGACAGATCCCGGTGATTATGAAAAGTTGAATCAGCAGATGGAGGGAAGCAATAAGCTAAAGAGAGTGTAATCAGAGCATGGTGGGAGCTGGAGCAGCTGCCTGGTCGATGACGGTGGAGCAAAGTTATGGCCTTAAGGAGAAGGAGATGGTGTGGCTTTGCCATCAGGGCAGCCCTGGCCCCAGAGCTCTCATGCAGGAGGGTGGGGGCAGTCTGATGGGAAGGAGATTTTGTGGATATGTCTTGCAGCTGTGTTTGCAAAGAAAGCAATGTTTTTTCTTAGATTTTGGGGAGGTATTGGTGAAGATTACAGAGAATGAGCTAAAGCCCACTCCCTGCTTTCAACAAACCACCCCTTGGTGCTGTCATAGATCAAAATAATAGATGGATCATCGACACGGATGTCACAGAGATGCTGTGTGGAGGAAATGTTTGCTTTTGGCAATTTAGCTCTAGGGAATGAGCAATTTGTTTGGCTAGACACAGTGAAGATAAAGGTCATACTTTTGAGAATAAGCCTAAGGCCCATACATCTTAAAAGCTGACCTGCTCAGTTTCACAGGACCCCAGAAGCCCACGTGTCTTTTCTACAACTTCCTGCACTGTTAAGACATGACAGGAAGATGCAAGTCTTACTCTCTAATAGGTTTGCCTCTTGCTCAGGATTGGGGGGAGGGTTCAGGGATGGGGCAGAGTGAGAAATTACCCAGGTGGGTTCATGTGACAGTCATGCTTAGAAACAGTACATCCACTCAGTCTGTGGGCTGGGGGCTGAGAGCCCTGGTCCCACTCTGTTGGTCTCCTCCCTATGGCCTTTGTGACATTTAGGGGTGAGAGCAAGCTGCTAACCCAAGTTGAAAGGCTGCTGAAACCTTGTCTGGGATCTGCAGGGGCCACATTTCATACTGGAAGACACTGCTGGAGGTGATTCGGAGTTGTCTGCATCAGGAATGGCCTCGGAAGTGAACAGCAGCAAAACGGGAAGAGTCTCCTAACAGAAGTGGGACCCTGAGGTGTTGCACTGAATTGATGCTAGTGATGTGACAAGGGTTCCAAGGTGGAAAAAGTGGATGAGACAAGGCTTCAAGGGAAGAGGTATTTAACATGGACAATTGGTTTTCAACAAGGGTTCTAAGACCATTCAATGGGGAAAGGACAGTCTTTTCAACAAATGGTGCTGAGGAAACTGGACATCCACATGTAAAACAATGAAGTTGGACCCTGACTTTACACCATATACAAAAATTAACTCAAGGGCTTCCCTGGTGGCGCACTGGTTGAGAGTCCACCTGCCGATGCAGGGGACACAGTTTCGTGCCCCAGTCCAGGAAGATCCCAGGAAGATCCCACATGCCGCGGAGCGGCTGGGCCCGTGAGCCATGGCCGCTGAGCCTGCACGTCCAGAGCCTGTGCTCTGCAACGGGAGAGGCCGCAGCAGTGAGAGGCCCAAGTACCGCAAAAAAATAAAAATTAAAAAAAAAAGTGGGCGGTGGCCCAATTCCTGGAAATCCCCGCCCCTCCTTGAAATAGCTGGAATACTCCTCCCACTCATTAGCCTATGAAATTACCCACCCCTATAAAAACTGACAACCCCATACCCTGGGGTCACTCTTGCCTTCTGAGATGGCCCACGCTCTGTCTATGGAGTGTGTTTCTTTCTAAATAAATCCACTTCTTACCTTAAAAAAAAAAAAAAAACCTCAAGGTGGCACAGAATTGGAGAATGAACTTATGATTACCAGGGGTAAAGGGTGGGGGGAAGGGATAGTTAGGGAGTTTGGGATTGACATGTACACACTGCTATATTTAAAATAGATAACCAACAAGGACCTACTGTACAGCACAGGGAACTCTGCTCAATATTATGTAACAACCTAAATGGGAAAATGTATAAATGAATCACTTTGCTGTACACCTGAAACTATCACAACATTGTTAATCAACTATACTCCAATATATTAAAAAAAAAAAAACACTTCAAGGTGGTGTAATAGAAGGAATTAGAGCAGGGGGAAGGACCACGTCAGGGAGCAGTGGGGGGCTGAGTGGGTTGAGGTTGGCATCGGGCAGGAGCTGGCTGGGGGATATTACCAATAGATTCTTCTTTTTAAGCAAATAGTCCCCAGGCTGGAAGGGGGCATCAGGACCACAGTTAAGTGTTGTCTCCACTGTGCTCCTCAGAGCGTGGCTGAAAGAAGCCTGTGGCGCCTCCCATGGGACGGTACCCATGTCTCACAGGGACAGATGCTCTCCTTCTACTTCTTTGCGGGACTTCCTGTGGCCCCGGGTAAACCTCCCCATCCTTCCCCATCCTTCCCCATCTGCCTGTGATCAACCTCCAAAGGACACGACCGTGGTTCTAACTTGGCTTTTCATGTTCTCAGCTCTGGCTTTGGAAGTCGCCCAGAGGAAGGAGCGGGATTCAGGAGAAATGTTGATATGCACTGTGTTCCCCCAGAGCCATAATCAACTCCCGTGGCCAGCACTTCGGCATATTTTGAGCTGTGGGATTTAGAGTAGAAGTTAATTTGGGAGATAGGAGCTTTTGTCCTTAAGGACTTTGCAGCTCCAGGGGAAAATGTCTTATTTTACCGCCGTGACAAATTGGAACAACAACAACAAAGTGGTCTTTCCAAAGATGGGGTTAATTTACACACTAGGCAAAAAACTGAGATGAGTGTCAGGAAAATGAAAAAAACTGAGGAAAGCCAGCCGGGGCCCAGGCAGAAGTCAAGGTAATCTCTAGAACCTGCTTTGGCTTGTCAAAAATTCTACTTCGATGTGCCCCACGTCAATTGAGGTAAAAGGAGGTGGGGAAAATTCTTTCTCCTGCCATTGTGGGGACATAAAAGTCCTGCTACCCAATGAGCTTCCCCCAGGCAGAAAACGTCGTGTTCCACCCTCTGGGGACCCCCAAGATATCTGGCCTTCAGCAGGGTATCACCCACTATGAGTAGAATGAATGATGGAGCCAATAAAAGAATAAGCTGAAAGAATGACTGGAGAAGCCACATTCCAGCCCACGCTTCACTGATAACGGTCATAAAATGAGGGACAAAGTGGCCTGGATTGTTATAGTATTTTGACTTTGTTTAACTTTGTGCAAACACTTTCTGTTTAGCTGGGATAATGGGAGTACTTGGACTGGTAATAAACAAATAAATGAGCAAAGAAATGATGTCTTACATTTGAAGTGATTTACAGTGTACAAGGCTATAAGCGCACACGTTTTTTCCATAGAGCCTGTTAACCACCTTGGGCACACGCATGACAAAGAAACTTCCTCCTTTGACGAAACTGCAAATTAAGCAACTTCAATGACTGCAGTCACAGAGCTGAGAGTGGGAGCACAGACGTAAACCCAGAGCTCTGACCCTCAGTGCTCCTTCTGACCTGGGGTCCTCGCCCTCAGGGGACCTACGCTCTGGAAAAATCATTCCACCGTGTGTTCAGCCTGGTCACCTCCTCAGAGAGCCCTCTGTTGCGATCCAGGTGTCCACGGGTAACATTTGGTTTTGTTTTGGGCAGGTTGGTAATTTCTTACAAATTGTGCAATTAAAATGATGAACTGTGTAACTCAAGCACGTAGGTCTCTCCCACACACGAAACCACCCGTTTATCACCCCTTCCCGTGGTTGCCCTCTCCCCCACCGCGTGCGTCACTTCTCTGCGCGGTTCCCCTGACGCCGGTCTTCCATTCCGAATTGAAGCATTTTGCCACGCCCTTTGCTGCCTCGCTCACTTCAAATGTCTGCCGCCCTCCTCCCTCTTTACTATTCCCCAAGGCCCTGGAGTTGCCTACCCATTCTTTCTTTCCACAGCTTTGGCCAGCTGGCCCCAGAAATCAGTCAGTGGCCCTTCAGAGACCAGGCTAGCAGCTGTCACTCCCACCACGGAATTTAGGTAAGTTCCCCAGAGGCCGGTTAGTGCAAACATTTCGTGAGTCAGCTCTGCTGCACGGAATGCTCCCGTTTCCTGCAGTCTCCGGAAGCCTGGTCCATGTCTTTATCTGCTAAGCCATCGATGGCTACTCCATGAGTATGAATGCTCTTTTTTTTTTTTTAATTTTTTTTTTTTTTTTATGTATTTATTTATTATTTTTGGCTGTGTTGGGTCTTCGTTTCTGTGTGAGGGCTTTCTCTAGTTGCGGCGAGTGGGGGCCACTCTTCATCGCGGCGCGCAGGCCTCTCACCTTCGTGGCCTCTTGTTGCGGAGCACAGACTCCAGACGCGCAGGCTCAGTAGTTGTGGCTCACGGGTCTAGTTGCTCCGCGGCATGTGGGATCTTCCCAGACCAGGGCTCGAACCCGTGTCCCCTGCATTGGCAGGCAGATTCTCAACCACTGCGCCACCAGGGAAGCCCATGAATGCTCTTTTTTCTTTCGTTTTTTTTTTTTTTTTTCATTTAAAAAACTCACTGCGTGGTTTCCCAGGAAGCTTTTATAGCCTCCAAACACTCTGCCACCTTCTTCATCCTGCCCTTTCACAGATGTCTTTTGCCCATTTTTTTTGTTTTGTTTTGTTTGTTTGTTTGCGGTACGCGGGCCTCTCACTGTCGTGGCCTCTCCCGTCGCGGAGCACAGGCTCCGGACGCGCAGGCTCAGCGGCCATGGCTCACGGGCCCAGCCGCTCCGTGGCACGTGGGCTCTTCCCGGACCCGGGCACGAACCCGCGTCCCCTGCATCGGCAGGCAGACTCTCAACCACTGCGCCACCAGGGAAGCCCCTTTTTCCCATTTTTAATGTTTTCCTTCTCACTGTCATTTAGAGCTTTAAACGTTTCGGCCAGCTGCCCACGCCCTTAGCCTTCTTAGGTGATGTGCCCCTTACTGCCTAGTTTGGAGGCTGAAGGGAGCTTCAGAGAACTTTCAGTCCAGAAATTCCTAACCCAGTGTCCTCGTGGGCCATCCATGGGGTCCTTGGGAAGCTGTGATGCTCTGAAGTTTCATGCAAAACGTCGAGGGTCTGGGCACTTTTCTGGGGAGAGAGTCCATAGATTCCCATGCTATCCTCAGAGATGGGATCATGGCTCAGGCCC
Source organism: Neophocaena asiaeorientalis asiaeorientalis (assembly GCF_003031525.2). NCBI lineage: Eukaryota > Metazoa > Chordata > Mammalia > Artiodactyla > Phocoenidae > Neophocaena > Neophocaena asiaeorientalis. The sequence goes on from NW_020175039.1 coordinate 7,511,718, forward strand.
CATACCCGGTCCAGCCTCCTCATTTTACAGATGCATAAACAGATGCCCATTGTGAGTTAATGGCTGTGAGACAGGAGTTAGGTTTGGGGCCTCTCTCATCTGTGCTCTGCCATATCTGTGTGGACTTTCCTGCCCCTGGAGGCTTCCCTAAACACTGTTCCTCCCTCCTAGATTTTTCTCCTTGGGTTTTTGTTTTTCCTCATGGGCACACACATTGAGGACTCCCTTGCCCTTATTCAGTACTCAAGGCTGGCTATTTAATTTGTGGGACCCAGAGCAAAATGAAGAATAGGGCCTGGCAGGCAGTAGCGAAGCCGATACCCCCTTCTTTTGGGCCAGCTGTCCCAGGGATTTTGACCTTGGTGCCAGGGTACCCTGTGTCCTGGAGGCAGGGTGGGCAAGATGCCCATGCCCAGGCGTACACGAACAAGTCCAGGCATCGCAAGCCAGGGAGGGCAGCCACACCTCCCCCCGTGCGAGACACCACGGGGCCCAGGCCTGCCAGACTCCGATTGTCCCTGTACCCGCACCCAGGCCAGGGCGGATCAACAGTGGAGCTTGGCCATCCAACATGCTGGGCAGAGGGCGGCAGTCGTATGGGGTGAGGGTGGGGAGGGGAGGCTAGACAGGGCCCAGGGGCCAGGACTCAGCCTCCTGTGTATGCTCCACTGTCCCACTTCACTTCATCTTCACTTCAAAGATGAAAGTGTTAAGAATCTCAAGATGGCAGCAGCAGAGCATTAAACCAAGTGTAGGTCCCTCTGCACCAGCCACAGCCCATGAAGCACCTGGACAGCGCTTCACAGGTTGCAGAGCACATTCACATCCTTGCCTTTATTCTGAGGTATATTGAGGCTACCTCTCAGTAGCCCTTTGAATTAATCAGATCAGGGGTCTTTCAGCCTCATTTTATAGGCAAAGACAAGACTCTAAGGTAATAGAGCTTACACACGTGAATGCTGGTGTCAGTTCAGCTTCACCCCTCTGAGCCTTAGTTTCCTAATTTGCAAAGGGAGCTTATCACCCCTTCTTCAGGGTTGTTGTAGGATTACAACAAATATTGTATAAAATGCATTCCGTAGTGCCAGATGCAGTCAGTGCTCAATAAGTGGAAATATCCGTGTGCCCAGGGTCCTATCTGGCTTTTCCCAAAATCTTGTTCATGAACAATTCCCTTTTTTTTTTTTTTTGCGATATGCGGGCCTCTCACTGTTGTGGCCCCTCCCGTTGGGGAGCACAGGTTCCGGACATGCAGGCTCAGCGGCCATGGCTCACGCGCCCAGTCGCTCCGCGGCATGTGGGATCTTCCTGGACCAGGGCACGAACCCGCGTCCCCTGCATCGGCAGGCGGACTCTCAACCACTGCACCACCAGGGAAGCCTGAACCCTTTCCTTTTCACTAATTTTCATGAATACTTTTCACTAATGAACACTTTTCACTAATTTTCAATATGCACAAGCCATCTGTACCATTATTGACATAATATTTTTATTTAAATCTACCTATGTTTTTATACTTTATTTTACTAGTTTTATTCTAGTGTCATAAGTGAAAGACCAATAACACTCACCTTAAACAGAAGGTAGTCATAAAAATAAATTTATGGAAAATGATAATGGTATGAGACTCTCACTTGATACCTTTGCTTGCAGAAAACTTAGAGCCCATATTTTCTCTTTGTTAAAAAGGGAAATTAGCAAGTATTAAAGATTTAGCCCCACACTGAGACTTCTCTTTCATCTAATCTGCAGGGAATAATCTTGTCACTATTCCATTCAATGGTATTATGTGCCCTGCACATGGTAGAAAGAGGTGGAACCAAGGGTCACCAGACATGTAGCACGATTGCAAAGATGAAAATCCCACACAAACCAATTCCAAATGTTTTTTATGGACACATGGATTGAAAGAATTCAAATCAGTTCCTTAATAGTGATTGCCTCTGAGGAGGGAGAGGAGAGGAAAGGGTTGTGGTCAAAGGGACTTTAACCATATTTGTGAAGTTTTAATTATTTTATCAAAAGCGCTTGAAACAAATAGGGAAATGTTCTTACAGTTGCCAATTCTGCATAATGAGAGCATGAATATTTAGTATTCTTCAGACTTTTATTTATTTTTTAAAATTTCCCTAAAATTTAAAAGAAAAAAAAAAGAGAAAACGAAGAAAAAAAAGTTTGATCAGGCAAAATGCTCCCAGATAAGGTTGCTAGAAAGGATTGAAAATTCTTTGGTAAGTAAGGGACTGTATTAATTGGCAAGGCTGCTGTAATCAAATACCACACACTGGGTGGCTTACACAACAGAAATTCATTTTCTCACAGTTCTGGAGGCTGGAGGTCCAAGATCAAGGTGCCAGCAGGTTCGGTTTCCTCTGAGGGCTCTTTCCTTGGCTTGGAGATGGCTGCCTTCACACTATGTCTTCACATGGACTTCCCTCCATGCATGTCTGAGTCCTAATCTCTTCTTCTTATAATGACACAGGCAGGTTGGATTAGGGCTCACTCTAATGACCTCATTTTAACTTAATTACCTCTTTAAAGACTTTCCAAATACAGTCACATTCTGAGGTACTGTGTGTTAGGACTTCAACATATGAATTCGGAGGATACAGTTCAACCCATATCAGGGACCTTTAACTGATGACCCCTGCCAACCTACCTTATCATCCAGGAGTCGCTTATCACCACCCTTCACTGACTCTGCTGCCTTCCCCTCCTCTTTCCAATGTCCTGGACATCCAGCCAGGGTTTCCTGACTGCTGATGACCCCTGCCAACCTACCTTATCATCCGGGAGTCGCTTATCACCACCGTTCACTGACTCTGCTGCCTTCCCCTCCTCTTTCCAATGTCCTGGACATCCAGCCAGGGTTTCCTGACTGCCCCACTGCCTGTACCTTATTTTTTTTTTTTTATTGAGGTATAGTTGATGTACAATATTATGTAAGTTTCAAGTGTACAGCAAAGTGATTCACAGTTTTTAAGGTTATATTCCATTTATAGTTGCTATAAAATATTGGTTATACCTGCACCTTCTTGAGGCTTCCTGTCATTGACTCCTCTTCCTCCAGGCAGCCTACTGAGGACCACCTGTCCTCCTCACCCTAGCTCAGCCCCTTTGAGTCCACACCCATCTTTGGATTCTCCACTCAGGAGCCCAGTGGTATGGCATCCCAGACTGAAACTCTGCAGCTTCACCCAGCTCAAACTAACTACTCACGGACAACACATGCAAGACATTTTCCCCGCCTCAGCTCTAGCCACTGAATGTCCACACCCCTCTTCCTGTCTGCCTTCTTGAGATGTGTCTGCAGTGAGTATGTCTGTGGCATTCCCTTGCCCATTCCTGTCTCTGTAGTTCTTATCATTTTTATTGATTTATTTTCGGATGTGTTGGGTCTTTGTTGCTATGCACGGGCTTTCTCTAGCTGTGGCAAGCGGGGGCTACTCTTCATTGTGGTGCACGGGCTTCTCGTTGCAGTGGCTTCTCTTGTTGTGAAGCACAGGCTCTAGGTGTGCGGGCTTCAGTAGTTGTGTCACGCGGGCTCAGTAGTTGTGGTGCACGTGCTTAGCTGCTCCGTGGCATGTGGGATCTTCCCGGACCAGGGCTCAAACCCGTGTCCCCTGCATTGGCAGGTGGATTCTTAGCCACTGTGAGACCATGGAAGTGCTCTTATCATTTTCAAGTCACAGATTGTATCAATAAGCATCCAATCAAGAGAATAGAAACCTCCCTAGACAGTTAGACAGAGGGAATTTAATATAGGGAATTGTTCACACAGGGGTTGGGAGAGCTGAGGATCTGGATGGGGCATGGGTGAGAGATGTGAACGTGGAGGCCCTTGTGAGTAAGGGTGACACCCTAGTGATAGTGGAGCAGCAAGATAGAAAGCACTTGGGTCCAATGCTCCATGGAGCCGCCACACTAGCTCTGAACTATGTGAGCCCAGGCTGTTAAGTGGAAGAAAAACAACCTTCTATTATGTTGAAGCCACTGTTGCTTGGAGTCTCTGTTAGGGTAGCCAAGCTCATATCCAGCAAATGCATCTCTTTTTATGTTGCCTCTCTGGGGGCAGTTTGCAGATCCCTTTTCCTTCCCTGAGGAGACAGAGCTGTAGCCTTGGCCTTGCCATCTGAAATACATTTAGACACACTCTTTATACTCAAATGACTGCTGGAACTTGGGTGACCAGCTGTCTATGGTTGCCCAGGAATAAGGAATTTTGTAGAGATGGAACTTTCAAATAGGGAGAGTCCCAGGCAAACCGAGGTAAGTGGGTCACCCTACCTTCTTGTACTTGTAGCACCTGCCAGAGTCCCAGCAGCATCCTGCCCTCCCAGGTCCAAACCACAGTGCAGGCTGCCGCCCTCACTGAGTCTGGTTGCCTCCCAGTGTCCCTTTGAACAAGACCCAGCAAGTACTTCTGTGTCCACTGCTTCATTCCCAAAGAGAATAAACACCTCTCCAACCTCAGCCTGCCGAGGAGAATCACCAGAGTTCTTCCAGCAGCCTTGGCCCTTTGCACCTGAGGCTTTTTCCAAAATAAATTCAGTTTCTCTGGATCCGAGGCTCATGTTGCATTCCTTGCTTCTAGGAATTTCCCTGACCATAAGTCAAGTCTCTGGTCTCACCTCAAGTAGTTGAGAGTGGGGTTCTCCCACCACACAGCCCTTGCTGAGCTGTTCTGCACAACCTCTCGGAAGGGGGACCTCCCGGTGAGGGCATCCTCCTCCAGCAGGGCCCTTCTCTCATCCTGCTTTCATCTGGGGCACAGCTGACTGGACTGGAAAGAGCAGTAGATTGAGTTCAGATCCCTGTGTTTGGAAGCCTGCCTCTGCCTCTGTTCTAATACTGGGCAGGTTGCCCCACCTTGCAGGGCCTCACTTTCCCATCCCATCCTATAATAAGGTATGATCATAGGCTGAAAAATTACCCCCCAAAAGATATCCACATCCTAATCCCTGGGACCTGTAAATGTTACTGTATTTGGAACAAGGTTTCTGCAGATGTGAGTAAGGATTTTAAAATGAGGAAATTATCCTAGATTACCCAGGTGGGCCATAAATGCCATCACAAAGGTCCTTAGGAGGAGGGAGGTAGGGAATTTCACAGACAGAAGAAGGGGCAATGTGACCACGGAGGCAAAGATTAGAGTGATGCAGCCACAAGTCCAGAAATGCTGGAAGCCACTGGAGTCTGAAAAAGTCAAGAAACAGATTCTCCCCTAGGGCTCCCGAGGGAGCACACCCTGCTGTTATGGGCTGAACTGTGTCCCCTCAAAATTCATGTGTTCAAGTCTCAACCCCAGTACCTCAGAATATAACCATATTTGGAAATAAGGTTTTTAAAGAGGTGGCTGAGTTAAAATGAGGCTGTTAGGATGGGGCCCTGATCCAATACGACTGGTGTCCGTATTAGAAGAGAAAAAGATGCCAGGGACTCACACACGCACAGAGGGAGGACCATGCGAGGATCCAGCAAGAGGGCCGCCATCTCCAAGTCAAAGAGAGAGGCCTCAGCAGAGGCTAACCTTTCTAGCATCTTGATCTGGACTTCCAGCCTCCAGATTGTAAAAAAGTAAATTTCTGTCATCTTAAGCCACCGGCTTTGTGGTACTTTATCATGGCAGCCCCAGGAAGTTAACCCAGTTAGGTGGTGACACCTAACTCATAGGCTTGTTCTAAGATCAAGGAGATCACGAGGTGTGCCTGCTGGGTTGTGGGTGAGTACTCACTCCATCTTAGTGGCGTCCGAGTTCTCCTCTCATGGAGACTTGTCTGCATGTTCACTCCTCTGCCCAAGCAGAAGTCAAAGGGGAAAAAGAAAAAAAACAGCCATAGTGGCTCTTTTTTTTTCCTTCTTTCTTTTTTTGGGTGCCTGTTTCCCACCTCACCATTCCATCTTCCTTCAGTGAACCCCATCACCCACCAGGACTCCACAAACAGCTGATAATTGCCTGTATACATATCTGTCTTGCCACCACTTAACAGCAATGACAATAGCTAACATTTATGGGCTTCTGTATATAGTCAGGCCCTGTGCTAAGTGCTTTTTCTAAATTACATCATTTAAGGCTCTGAGTGTCCCTTTAATATGGGACACTATTATTGTTCCAACTTGACAGATAGGGAAACCAAGACACAGAATGGTTAAAGAGTATGCCCAAGGAAGTGGCAGAGCTGGGAGGCAAACCCAGGTTGTCAGCGCTCAAGCCTACACCCTCACCCCTGTTAAACCACAGGAGGGCAAGGATCCACCCTCTCTTAGTTAATGTTAACGCTCCACCCTGCACTTGACACAGAATTTGGACTCAGCGAAGGCTGCCTGGCTAGCTGGCTGGCTGAATGAATGAATGACACTTGCCATATGCCAAGAAGATGCGCTCCAGGGCTCTGCTCTGTCCAATTTCTCTTTAGCTTGACTCTGCCGCTATTGCTGCTGCAGCCCTGACCATCAACCATCCTGCGTGGCCCGTGCCCACATCATCCTCTCTCTGCTCTCGGCCTCTTTCACCCCGGAGCTTAGCTGCCCCTGCTGCCCCTCCCACCCCATCACCCAGTAGTGTCCTCGTCTCCTCCTCCCAGGGACCTCTACTCACCTATGTGGACAGAGAGACTGGAATTCCCAAAAGCCTAGCGAGAGAGGTCTGAATTCAAAAGGATTACAGAAATTGCAGGGGCCCGTTATGCTCGCCCAAAGCCACAGAAAACTGGGTGTTATTTTTGACTTCAAATCTGGTTTTCCTTCCAACATACCAAGTCAGTAAGAAACAAGAATCAAGATGGGGTGTCAGAGCCCGGTTTCAATTCTTACCAGCTGTGCATTGCTAGGTAAGTTATATAAATTCCCTAAACCTGAGTTCCTTGGCTTACAAACTGGGAGATAAGACTGTTTACTCTCTGCTTTACAGTCTGTGCCCGTTACAGGAGTCACCTAGCCAGGCTCTCCTGGGCCTTCGTCACTGAGACAATCCTGGGAGAGAGGACGCAATTCCAGGACCGCATATTTCAGTAATTAACCAGTCTAGACTTTGATCAGTCTCACTCCAACTGCTGATCCAGGCCCTTTGGGGGAACAGGCCAGTTTCCTACAAATAATGGGGAGGGATCGCAAAAACCTTGATTCTACATCAGTGGTTGCTGTATCTGCCCCTGGATGAGCACCAGAAAAATGCAGGGAATGTAGCAGCTCACCTGAATAATTCCATCCCTGAGTAAAACTCCAGAACTCTGGAGTTCTCCAGAACTTTCCTGACCTTGGAGTCAGGAAAATATTTACCTGGCAATTGTATTCTAACTCATTCAGTTGTCTCTCCTTTGTGATGTGTACCTCATCACTATGGAAAATAATCTCTTCTCTAAACTATGTATTTCATAATTTAACCCATACCAGAAATGTGCTCCCATATTCTCTAAATATTTTAAAACACATTTGAATGAAAGAAAACGATGCTTTCAACAGAGATCTGCAATAATGTTTTCATTGAACGCAAGACAAGCCAGCCCTGATGTCATCATTGTAAACCCCTAGAGCAGAGTTTCTCAACGACAGCACTATTGACATTTTGGACCAGATAATTCTTTGTTTGGGGGGCTGTCCTGTGCATCATAGAATATTTGGCAGCATCCCTGGCCTCTACCCACTAGATGCCAGTAGCACCTCTCTTCCATCATGACCATAAAAGAGGCTGCAGATGACGGGGGCTGTCCTGTGCATCATAGAATATTTGGCAGCATCCTGGCCTCTACCCACTAGATGCCAGTAGCACCTCTCTTCCATCATGACCATAAAAGAGGCTGCAGATGTTGACAAATGTGCTGCTCTCAGGGAAAAAATTATCCCCAGTTGAGAACCACGGTCCTAGAGAAAGAGACCTGGCCTGGGGACTCTCTTTGCCCTACCCTACCTGAAATTAAGTACTTTATAAGAATGCTTTTTGAAAACACTGATAAATTAAAGGTAGGAATAAGAGTTGGGTGAGCAGTGCAGAAGACCTAAATAGACATTTCTCCAAAGAAGACATACAGATGGCCAACAGACACCTGAAAAAAATGCTCAATATAGCCAATTATTAGAGAAGGCAAATCAAAACTACAGTGAGGTATCACCTCACACTGGTCAGAAGGGCCATTATCAAAAAGTCTCCAAATAATAAGTGCTGGAGAGAGTGTGGAGGAAAAGGAACCCTCCTACACTCTTGGTGGGAATGTAAAATGGTACAGCCACTGTGGAGAACAGTATGGAGTTTCCTTAAAAACTAAAAATAGAGTTACATATGATCCTGCAGTCCCACTCCTGGGCATATATCCAGAGAAAACTATAATTCAAAAAGACACATGTGCCCCAATGTTCATTGAAGCACTACTTACAATAACCAAGACATGGAAGCAACCTAAATGCCCATCGACAGATGAATGGATACAGAAGATGTGGTACATATATACAATGGAATATTACTTAATCATAAAAAAGAATGAAATAATGCCATTTGCAGCAACATGGATGGACCTAGAGATGATCATACTAAGTGAAGTAAGCCAGAAAGACAAATATCATATGATATTGCTTATATATGGAATCTAAAAAATAGCACAAGTAAACTTATATATAAAACAGAAATAGACCCACAGACATAGAAAACAAACTTATGGTTACCAAAGGGGATGGCAGAGTGAGGGGAAGGATAAATTAGGAGGTTGGGGTTTACAGATACACACTACTATATATAAAATGGATAACCAGCAAGAAACTACTGTATTGCATGGGGAACTATACTTAATATTTCTTAATTTCTTTTCCCTATAAGGGAAAAGAATCCCAAAAAGAATATAACTGGATCACTGTGCTGTACACCTGAAACTAATTCATCATTGTAAATCAACTATATTTCATTTAAAAAATGGAAAAAGATTTTAAAATTTTAAAAAAGATTTGGGTGAGCAGGGAAGGAAATATATATTATACTCTTCGATTATAGAAAATGTGCATCTTAACAGACCATTTACAAAGTTGGTTTCTGGAACATGACGCATAGTAGATTCTTCCTGGGGTTCCAATATTTAGTTAGACACGTATGGCAATACCGCAAAGTGGATGGGTTGTGAGTTCATGTACTTCCTTAAAAATGGCAGCGTTCCCAGATGTGTCCTCCCCCAATAAGTGTTCGTTCTTACTCAGTTTCTCTGCAGAAAAAGAAAAGTTTCCACTGTAGAAAGTCCTCCGCAACTTGTTAAAATTTATAGAGAATATGGTGACGCTACAATGTGTATAAACAGGGTGTGCAAAGCTTGGGGAAGGGCGGGAGGACCTCCACGCTTGATATGCTGGCACTGGGAGCCACATTCGGCACCACGATATGCTTGAATCTCCTGGCAGTTGAAAGTGATGCCTTGGAATAACTGATTCAGTGGGAAGAAGCTTGGACTCCCTGTTTTGGTCCCCCTTGGCTCCAATATTCTAGGATCTGACAATTGCCTTATGTGGTCGATTGTTACCATATGGCTCCTAAGGAGTCATGCCTCCCTGGGGCCCACTTCTCTTTTGCTGGGTCACTTTACAGGGTCTTCCATCGGGAAGTAGAGTCTATTTTCCCACTCCCTGAACCTGAGATTGGCCTCATAACTTGCACTGACCAATAGAATACAGGGGAAGTAATACTATGAGACCTTCTGGGTTAGTCCTTAAGAGACCTTGTAGGCTTTGCTTTCACTCTCTTGGGTCACTGCCATGGGCATGTAAGAACACAGACCAGTCTCCTTGAGGATTAAAGACCATATGGAGAGAGAGGCCCAGCCTTATCTGTTACTGCAGCCAAGCCCAGGGATTTGCAGACATGCTACTCATGGGAGCTCCCTGTGAAGACCCACCCAGTAAACCCACAGAACCGTGAGAACTAGTAAATGGTACTAGTTTTAAGCCACTGAATTTTAGAGCAGTTTGTTCACAGCAGTAGATAACTGAGCATCTTCTCAAAAGATGGTTTTTAAGAAGCAACTTGTGAACTATCTCCTACCTGTACATCATTATCAGCAGGACACTCCTAATGTTGGAGCTTTTCTCTCAAACTAGAACAGACTTTTAGGCTTTTTCTTTTTTCTCTGTTTCAGGAGCCATGTCTTCATGTCTGTATTCATTCACTCTCTTCTGTCGTTAGCCTGGGTCCTGAAGGGATACAAGGAAGACATGAGACAAAGTTCCCTTTAACCTCTAGTCTGGGAGGAGCAACTCTCATGTGAAAACACAGGGCTTTCATCTCTGGAGAAACTGAAGCTTGTTTAGGCTGCTAAGGCAAAACAAGTAGTATTCCACTGTATATAGGTACCACATCTTCTTTATCCATTCATCTGTCAATGGACACTTAGGTTGTTTCCACATCTTGGCTATTATGAATATGGATAGCGCTGCTATGGACATAGGGGTCCATGTATCTTTTTGGATTAGATTTTTATCTGGATATACGCCCAGGAGTGGGATTGCTGGATCATACGATAATTCTATTTTTAGTTTTCTGAGGAACCTCTATACTGTTTTCCATAGTGGCTATACTAACTTACATTCCCACCAACAGTGCAGGAGGGTTCCCTTTTCTCCACATCCTCTCCAGCATTTATTGTTTGTAGACTTCTTTGATGATGGCCATTCTGACTGGTGTGAGGTGATACCTCACTGTAGTTTTGATTTGCATTTCTCTAATAATTAGCGATGTTGAGCATCTTTTCATGCGCCGGTTGGCCATCTGTATGTCTTCTTTGGAGAAATGTCTATTTAGGTCTTCTGCCCATTTTTCAATCGCGTTGTTTGGTTTTTTGTTTTGAGTTGTATGAGCTGTTTGTATACTTTGGAAATTAAGCCCTTGTCAGTTGCATCATTTGCAAATATTTTCTCCCATTCCATAAGTTGTCTCGTTGGGTTTTTTATGGTTTCCTTTGCTACTTCAATTTTTAAAAATAAGATAAAAAATAAATGCAGGGGAAAGAAAAGAAAACGTCTTCAGGAAGGAAGATGCCCTCTCTGACAGCACGATCAACAGTGTGTAGAGCAGGACAACAACACGTAAAATCAGTCATCACTAAGAATCCACTGTAGTTTTGTCTTTTTCTGCTTCACCTTTTTTCTTCTTCTTTGCTTTATCTCTAATTTCTATTCAAAGAAGTTTAGAATAGAATTGTTCTAACACATCCTATTTCCTAAGTATCAACAAAAGGAAACCGATAAAGTTCACAGAGACTTTCTGAGCTATTCACCAACTGATGGCTCACCTTCAGTCCAACAGACAGAAGGTCAGAGGGCCAACATGTATCAATACAACCTTGGCATAGTTCCTGATTCTATTACTTTTTCTTCATAGAGCATAATAGGACTCAACCGCAAGAATCAGAGAAGGAGAGATTATCTTATGAGAAACGCAATCTCCAATTCCAAATATACCTTAAAGGACTGCATATTGCAGGGCCCTCCCTATTGAATTAGTATCTGAACAAGTTGGAGTGTCTGTTAAGGACAATGGGTGGATAGTTTCTTGCCGTAGCACATCGGAGGGCTCACTCAATCCCATTGCCATCGACCTGGTTTTATTTTCCTGGACTTGGAACAGTCCTAGGAAGAAGCTGAATTTGTTGATTAGTTTGCTGCAGGGAGAGGCTTAGCATCAGTGAAGATCATTGGTATTTGGTAGGTGCCCACTTGATCTCTAATCAGTTGTGTGTAATTCTCCCACTTAGGGATGCATTTTGCAATTCACTCACATAGGCAATTTCAAAAGGATAAAGTCCCGTTTAAAATCAGAAGGAAAAAAAAGAGCACTGTAGTGGCACATAAACCTTCTTTTGCCCAATGCAATCTATCAGCATCACAAGTATTAGCTACAACAGTGTTTCTAGCCAATACAAAGCTAACGTGAGTACTTGCTCTTCATCCCCTGACATCACGCACACACACTCACACACATCCAAACTGCTCCAAGCTCAGTTTTGAACACGTTGAGATGTCCGCTACTCGTCCAAGTGGCGATGTCGAGTAGGAGGTGGGATTTACAAGTCAGGAGTTCTGGAGAGAAGACTGAGCTAGAGGTAAAAATCAAGGGATGTAAAGAGAATAAGGTAGTAGAATTTAACACATTAGCCTTACCGTACCTCACAATTTTTGCTGCATCACTAAATATGCTCTCTCGTTCAGCTAACATTTTTTTTCTCATAACGAGACTTTCTTGATGAGTCAAGTAGTGTGTTACAGGGAACTATATTCAATATCCTGTAATAAACCATAATGGAAAAGAATACGAAAAGGAATATATATGTAAAATGTATAACCGCATCACTTTGCTGTACAGCAGAAATTAGCACAACACTGTAAATCAACTAGACTTCAATAAAATAATTGTTCTTAGAAATCGAGGGATGGGTCATCCACATATTGAGGGCCTACTGAGTGCTCAGTGCAAAAACACAGCATGGCGTAGTAGTCAGAAGACGAGGCTCCAGAGCTGGCTGTGTCTATGTAACTGGTGACCATGAACATGACCCTTCCCCCGTCTGAGACCCCACCTCCCCATCGGTAGAATAAAGGGGTGAGACGAGACGATCTCTAAGGTTCCTTCCAGCAAAATATGTTTGTGATTTTAGGATTCTAATCGCTGAAGTGTTCCCTACCCTTAAGGAGCGTGCTCTGCTGCCAAGGTGAGCTGATTGACAAGCCGAACGGTCATGGAAGCACAAGGACAACAGAGCAGCGACCTCCTGCCCAGAAGTCAGCCCAGCAGTGGGAACAATAGCACTACAGTGCATGGGAATAGTCAGGAAGATTTCTTGGAGGATGGGCTGGAGGCTTGGGAAGCTCTGGATTGGAGGAAAGGGAGGAAACTGGGTTGCATATTTGGAAATGGAATGAATGAAGCACAGAGAAGGAGAAGGGCATGTTATTCAAAAGGGTTTAACTGAAGAGCGTTGCATAAAAGAACCATTTACAACAGATATGGGCAAAGATCAGGGAACCATGAAGGGATGGTGAAGCACCCAGGGCTTAGCAACAGTGAGGAAGCGGTGTCACGCTGTTGGGGTCCGGGAGAGAATCCTGTTTCCAGAGCCTGGGCAGAGCTAGAGTGCTGCAAGAGGGGCCGTCTGACAAGGGCAACAGCCGCGGAAGACTGCAAGGCAGGAAGGGAGCAGGGCAATAAATGCTCCATCTTCTCCCTCTCCTTCTGCTTTTGGGTCTCCAACCAGTGCCTCCCGAACATTGGAAAACCCAAACAGAAGGCCAGGGCGATGGAGTCTGGGTGACGTAGTTCACAGAGGTCAGCATCCCAGGGCATGGAGCAGAACGGAGAGGGGCAGATGGTGAATCTGGCGGGGGGATGAGGGCAAACGAAGAATAATGAGCACACAAGATACCTAGAGAAGAAGAGTACAGTATGAATTCTTTCCAAGAAGGCTTGCTTTTCCTCTGTCCAAACATGAAATTTGCTCTGAGTCTCAGTATTCCTGATTGTGAAATGGGCCATGCCAATGTCCTAGGGTGGTAATGAGGAGTCTATGGTATGCCACATGGAAGGGCCAAGCACAGGGCCTGGTCCACATTGGAGGCTCCATGTATGTTAGTTACTTTCCTCTTTTCTGCACATGCCTACGTGGCCCTTTGACCAGATCACCTCTCCAGGTCTGAGTCTCCAAGTGATTTAATAAGTTGCATATGTCTCCCTCCATCGATCTATTTATTTATTCATTCATTCAGTAAGTGTTTATTTACTGAGCATCAGGTGTGATTGCTGTAGATTCTACGGTGGACAAAGCGGATATGTTCCCTGCCCCTTTTCCTCCCTTCCTCTCAGAACTGTCCCCGTCTCTTTGATTTGGGTCCCTAGTTCTTCTCTCCTGATTCTCACTGATTTTATATCTTCAACATCTCTCTATCACACACGCTAACAGAATTGTGAGAACAGCCCTAGGAGGAAAACTCCCTTGTTTTTACCTGGAGAAGCTGCTACTTAACTTTTCCAGGGACATGAGCTCAACGAGCACAAGAAGACAGAAGAGTAGTCGGCTTAGTTCTGACCATGAGTCTGTGCCAGAATCAGCTACACAGCCATGCGTGCAAGAGAGAAGGATCCACCAAGAGAAACAGAGATGGAAAGATACTGATAGCACAGAGACTTTCTGAACTGTCATAAGAACACCATGAGTCTGGGGGCGTGTCCAGAGGTCACACGATCCAGAGAAGCTCTTAACTTAGTCTCATTCCCGGCCCTCTGTGATGCTGTTTATTGCCTTGCGATTCTAGCAATCTGTGACTATCCAAAGTACCACCCTCTCTCCAGGACTCCGTGTTTTGATCTGTAACATGAAGAGGTTGGACCAGATGACTTCTGAGTTCCCATGGAAGAGTCTAGCTCAGATATTTTGAGTCTCTGGCTGTGGAAGGCTACTGAGAACTTTAGAGCCGATCTTACGGTTTTGGATATCCTGCAACTTCAGTCATTTTCAAGAAGGCTGAAGATTCTGCAGTCTGGGTAATTGTCCTTCTGAGCTCCCACCCAGTCTATCCTGGAAAAGAGCCTATACAATTATCTTTCCCCCAGGGGCTTTAGGTAAGCCTCCACTTATGCAAACACTGCAAAGAGAGTGTGAATCAGAGAGCAAGTGCTAATTGGTGCACTGGCGTCTGAGCCCAGGGACTGGCTTGGTCCCTAAAGGGTGTGGCTGAACGGGAGGTTTAGTCACTTTGGCTATCAAAAGAATCAAACTGAACTCGGTGAGAAGCTGAACCTGGAGAATACTAATAAATAATCACAGTAATAATTACTCTTTACCGAATGCTCACAATATGCCAGACGCTGCGTTAAGTACTCAGCAAGAACCTCATTTAATCTTTACAACCCTCTGGGGTAGTTATTATTATTATTCCCAGGATACAGATGGCAAACTGAAGTTTAAAGGCTTAAGTAACTTGCCCCAGGTCCCTCAGCTATTAAGTGAGGGATCTGGATGTGGGATTGAAACCCAGGTCTGTCTGACTCTGAGATCCCTGAGTAAGTACCCGCTATGGTCTCTGAGCCCCAGTGTATTTGGAGAAGCTTTAGTTCATCATGTCTGCCTCCGAGGGACGGCTCAGTAGGGCCACAGTGTTCCTGATTTAAAGACCTTTGGGACAAACTTTGCAGATTTTCTGTATTCATTACCCCATCTCTGGCTGTGTTAATGTCTCAGCCACCCCTCCTTCCCCTGTTTCCAGAGGTCTCTGGGCCATGTTAACACGTCTATTTACGAAGTCACTGGCTCCACACTCTCTAGCTGTTCCGTCTGGTGTCATGTCTAAATCCTTCGGGAGGCTGCAGGAGGGGAGACAGCCAGTTGGGCTGAAGGGCAAAGACCAGGCAGAGGAATATCCAAAAATGTGATACACAAGCTCTTTTTGCTACCCATAGGATGCTTCGAAACGCATCTTGATACAGAGGTGATGAACATGGGCTTTGGAGTCAGCTAGACCTGGGTTCTGGTGGTAGTTCTAAAGCCTCTTCCAAGTTATATCCTCTCTCTGAGCCTCAGCTCCCTCATCTGCACAATGAGGTAGGAAGAAGTCCATCCAAGGTTATTTTTGGCACTCCTGGAGATCACGCATCTGCAGGGTTTAGCACAGTGCCTACCACACACAATAAATGCTCCAAAGCGGTAGCTGCTATTTGGAGAATGCTCTCATTGGCTGCCAGCTAGTTCCTTCTCACTTACGCCATGCTGGGTGAATGGTGCCATGTCTTTTCTGACAGGTTCAAAAGTGTGCTGTTTTTGGAACTCTCTTCAGACGTTGCTCCCTTTCCCATTTTGTGAGCAGAAATAGGTCCAAGGGCTTTGAGAAGTATGGTTAATTAAGCACCAACAGTGCTTTGATATGTACAGAGCACCAAACCAAGCATGGGGGAACACACTAATCATGGAGTAGAGCGTCTAGCTGAAGAGATAAGACCAATACCCATGAAAGAACTAGGCTGTAAGAATACAGGACTGCATCACTCAACGCTCTGCTGGTACAGAGAACAAATGCTGAGGTTGCTTAAGACTCAACTAATGGCTCATCCAAATCTGACAGATCTTTATCAGAGGCTCTAGGGAGCTCAGGAATCTCATACTCAGTTAAAACACGAATAACCCGCGAGAGTCAGGATCCTATTGCCGGTACTCAGTGTGGGTGTCCTTGCACCGGCAGCGGCAATGATTTGTGTGTGGGCTGCTCTTTCCATTTCCAGAGGGCAGAGCTCATGTTTGGGCTAGTAGGGTGTTTCCCCCTCAATAAACAAAATGTGGCCACAACAGGATTGGGGCAAAACGGTGAAGGGAAAGATCACTGAACTACAGGTCAGGGGACCTGGGTCCTAATTCCATCGTGACCACTAACTCCTTGTATGACCTTGAACAGGTCCCTTGCCCTTCTATTTATAACTTATGAGAGAGGTAGTCAGATGCGGATTTTGAATTGTAGTCCCTGTTACCCTAGGTTTTCTAGAAATTCTGGAGCTTCAAGGGCACCAGTGGGACAAGAGGACAAGGGAGTGATAATTTGGGATTCTATGCAATCCCCCACTTATCTTTCCCTACCTTCAACCAGAACAGCTCCCACTTTTTACACACTGAGTTTCTACAGTAGCTTTCTTGGAAAATCATCTAACTTGTCTCCCTCCACCAAGTTCCTTCTCCATACAGGTCAGCTGAGTCCCAGAGAAATAAAGCAACTTGACCAAGGTCATCCAGTAAGTGGCAGAGATGGTACTAAAGTCTCTTTTCTGATAACACTGACAATTATTTGGCTGTCCAGGGATGAATGTCACTCCCCATATCCTGTAGATTTGGAAGATATATGGCTCCTAAATTCTGAAAAGGGGCAAGCTGAAGGTAAGGCGGTGAGTAGGGGTCGGGAATCCATCGGCAAAGACACCCGAGTGCCAGCTCTGGCAAAGTCCACCTGAAGTCTGGGCAACGTCCAATGGAGAATCTGACACAGGATTGGGTCATTGATGACTCCACTCCCTGTTGACAAAGAAGGGGACCCCAGCCAAAGCAAAGAGACCCATTGGTCACTCTGAGGTCTTTCTAGAGTGCTTGTCAGTTTCTTCACCCTGTACCTCCTTAGTCCCTTTCCCAGAAGTCAATATGGCAGCAATCAAAGTTTCTTTACCCTTATTTTTATCAATTAATAGACATTAATTTTTTTTTTTTTTTTTTGCGGTACACGGGCCTCTCACCGTTGTGGCCTCTCCCGTTGCGGAGCACAGGCTCCGGACACACAGGCTCAGCGGCCATGGCTCACGGGCCCAGCCGCTCCGTGGCATGTGGGATCTTCCCGGACCAGGGCGCGAACCCGTGTCCCCTGCATCGGCAGGCGGACTCTCAAGCACTGTGCCACCAGGGAAGCCCGACATTAATTTTTAAAGAAAAAGTGAGCGGAAAGTACAGAGAGCTCCCATATACCCCCTTTCTACTCTTGGGTTTGTGTGGTACATTTGTTATAATTGATGAACCAATATTGACACATCATGATTTGCATTAGAGGTCACTCTTTGAGTTGTACATTCTCTGAGTTTTGACGAACGCATAATGTCATATATCCATCATTACAGTATCATATAGCATAGTTTCACTGCCCTAAAAATCCCCTGTACTACACTGATTGATCCCTCCCCTCTCTCTCTAACTTCTGGCAACCACTGGTCTTTTTACTGACTCTATAGTTTTGTCTTTTCCAGGAGTCATACAGTTGGAATCATACAGTATGTAGCCTTTTCAGACTGGCTTCTTTCACTAAACAATATGCATTTAAGTTTCCTCTGTCAGCCAAATAACAGTGCAAGAGGCTGCAAGTAAAATAGTTTATTTGGGAGTCTTGAGAATTGCAATTTGGGAGACGCAGATTCAGGTAACTCTAAAAGAGTGTTCCAGGGAGGAGAAAGAGTGAGGGGCTTATAAAGACAAAAAGCCATGAGGTTGTTAACATTTGCCTGGCGAGAATTGTGATTGACTCTGATGAGTCAGAAAGTATTTGTCCTTAAGGACTCATGAGGTGTTTTAAGGTGGGGGGTCTGATAAATAGACGGAGTGTCACAGGTTTTTTTAGAGTAAGTGTCCGATAAGTATCTTGAGTTTCTGGCAGATGTTCTGGATGACTCTGTCAGGTCAAAACATCAGATTCCATTCAGACCGAGACGTGCGTAAGTCACACTTCCTTATTGGCTTGCCAGCTCCATTTTAGAGAGCTCTCTTAGCAATACCAACTCCATTTTAACTCTCCTTCCACACCTCCATGTCTTTGCGCGGTTTGATAGGTCATTTGTTTTTTAACACTGAATAATATTCCAGTGTATGGGCGTACGATGTAACACAGTTTATTTATCTATTTACCTATTGAAGGGCATCTTGTTCACTTTAAATTTTGGCAATATGAATAAAGATGTCATAACCATTCGTGTGCAGGTTTTTGTGTGGACATAACTTTGCCGCTCATTTGGGTAAACACCTAGGAGTGTGACTGCTGGATCATATGCTAAGAGACTGTTTATTTTTATAAGAAGCTACCAAACTGTCTTCCAAAGTGGCTGTCCCAGTTCGCACTCCCACTGTCATAGTGGGGTTTTTTTTGTCATAGTATTTTAATTGGCTATTAAATGTTGTTCCAAGTAAAGAAAAAAGTTTAAACTCTAAATTATTAGCATGAATTTTACTGTTCATTTTTATATTGTACGATGCCAGTTTTAAATGCAACTATGGAAACATTCACTTATATGCACAACTTGTATTTTGTAGCTTGTACAGGCATATGTATTTCATTCTCACCAAAAGCGTAGAGACACTGCACAAAACGAACTCAAATGGTTTTGATATATGCACTCTCTACCGAAACTCTCTACCTTCAACTTAATAAGCAAGAAAGGACTCAAAAGACAAGGAACTATTCATTGGAGGACACACATGTTGCACAGATCTGCTCTGCTCATGGGCAGGCTCCATTGTCCTATCCATCTTCACTCACAAAATCTAAGTTCATGGAACCCTGTCCTTTTCCTTCTGTCATCATTACAGCATAAATGGCTGACTAATCTAGGGAAGTAACAGGAGTAAGAAAGATTCCTCCATTGTCCTGTTCCTTAGAATTACCATTGCCTTCTTTCTGCCTTTAAAGCAAGTTGATTGGAATGGAAAGCACAGCTTTTCAGGGCAGTCAGCCCTGTATGGAATTCTGATGTTCAGTGAGACTCAAAGCACCCAGCTTTCGTAGCACACTTATACTCACTTTGAGTGGCACCGAACTGCCACACGTGGTGTCCACTGGAATTCAGTGCTCCTGGGGTATCCCAAATGCTCTGTGTGAAAGGGGCAGCGAGGAATGGAGGACACACATGTTGCACAGATCTGCTCTGCTCACGGGCAGGCTCCATTGTCCTATCCATCTTCACTCACAAAATCTAAGTTCATGGATAAAATCATTGTAAACTTCAAGATGGCTAGCAGAGCACTGAACCAAGCACAGAGCCCTTCAGTGCGTGGGGCTTGGTGAGACTGGACAGGTTGAGCATCCGTGAAGCTGGCCCTGAGTTTCCTTGAGAACGTTCTGCTCCATTCAGATCATAGCTCTGTCCTGATACTCTGTTGTATCACCCCTTTCCCTCCTTTGTTTCCAGGAGGTCACAGGAACAGAGCTCTTCCTCCTATCAGCTGCCTGATGTTCAAACCAGAAACCTGAACATCATTCCACATCCTCTCTCTCCCTCAAAGTCCACATTCCATCACCAACTCCTATCAATGCTCCTGTGGAAGCACCTCGTGACTCCTCACATCTCCCGTCTCCACTGCTGCCACCAGGTTCTTCCTACAGCCACTGCAATAGCTGTCTGATGGATTTCCTTGCTCCCACTTCTTCCTTCAGGTGGAACCCCAGACAGCAACCAGAGTGAGCTTGCTAAGAATAAAATCGAGTCAGGTTGCTTTCCTGCATAAACTCCTTTGCCGGCCCCCCAGAGTCCTCAAGATCAAACCCTATTCTCACCATGGCTTCTAGACTCTCTCTGGTCTGGCTCCTGCTAACACTTCTCACTGTTCACTTCTTGTTTTTGGCGCTCCAAAAAGTTGAACAATGCACAGTTCTTTGAATATATCTTGTTTTTTCCTCCCTTCAGCTATTCTTACTCATTCCTCTCAAGCCTCAGTTATGTCTCCCCCTACCATATCTATTATCACCCCCATCATATAACACTTTCAGAGCCACATCACAATGACTTATCTGCATCTCTCACCAGACTCTAAGCTCCCGAGAGCACAGGGATCTTGTCTGAATCACTATAGTGTCCCTAGCACATTGAGTGCAGTGACTTTCACAGAGTCATCACTCCATAAAAATGTGTCAAAAGAATAAGCTCTCCCTGGGCCAGCTGCGGCCTCTTGTCACAAGTGAGATAAAAGCTCCTGAGTGGGTGATGGGGTGAGTCAAGTGGTACCCAGCCCATCTCCTCATTTGCCTGGGGCCAGCCTTGGCTAATTCATACACATTCCTTGAAAGGCTGTGTGTGATTCTTTATGGGGGTTTCCAAATGCTTAGCAACTTTCCATTTGTTAACAGCAAGCCAAGAAGCTAAAGGCCAGAGGGAACTACTAACCTGTATGTGAAATCAGGACTTTCAGGGACATCCCCTTGTTTGGCCCAATCCAGAGTTTTTCCAAGCAGGGCACACCTGATCTGACACAGCAATAGAGAGGGAAAGAAAGGAGGGTAATTTATGTCATTTCCATCAGAAAATGTCAACACTGCACACAGAATGGTTAATCCAGAATGAAATAGCAAACATTTGCTCAAAATTGATTTAACGCTTTTCTCAAAGCACCTCAGACTGTTGCAAAACCTCTCTGGGCTATTAAAAAAAAAGAAAAGAAAGAAAGAAAAAACAAAACCAAAAAACCCAGCAGTTTGAAGTTGGGAACAAAGAGTCCCAGAATAGTTGTGTTTCCACACCACAGTCACAGCAAAACAACCCTTTTGAAAATGCTTTTTAATTAACAAGTCTATTTACTTGTCTCATTGGGTCCTTGCAACAATGCAAGAGTTCCTTGCAGCGTTTGATACCAAGTCCAAATCCTCTGCCTGCTTTTGAGGTCATCCTTGATCTCAGTCTCTGACTCTACCCACTCTCTGTCTCACGTTCGTGGGGCCCTGCATTATGCAGGCTCCACTCCTAGGATACATGTTCTAGGAACACCCATGGTCACGTGGTCTTCATGGCTTCTCACGGGCACTCTCTACTACAATGGATCTCACCTGGTCTTCTCTCTCTGGTTTCTTTTATAAAATTTGCCGTTGGTGTTTTGCAGTTTTGCTGTGGTGTTTTTGTTTTTACAGAAATTTTATTTATTTATTTATTCATTCATTCATTTATTTTGGGCTGCATTGGGTCTTCGTTGCTGTGCGTGGGCTTTCTCTTGTGGTGCGCGGGCTTCTCATTGCGGTGGCTTCTCTTGTTGCGGAGCACAGGCTCTAGGCACGTGGGCTTCAGTGGTTGTGGCATGTGGGCTCAGTAGTTGTGGCTCACAGGCTCTAGAGCTCAGGCTCAGCAGTTGTGGTGCACGGGCTTTGTTGCTCTGTGGCATGTGGGATCTTCCCGGACCAAGGATCTAACCCGTGTCCCCTGCATTGGCAGTCAGATTCTTAACCACTGCACCACCAGGGAAGTCCCCAGAATATTTGGTCTTATTTCTCTACTTTGGGGTTTGGTGTGATTCCTGAATCTAAACATTCTTATCTTTCATCAATTCTCAGGCATCTTCCCTTCAAACATGGCCTCACCCCATTCTCTCAGTTTTCTGGAGCTTACTTCTATTACATATATGGGAGACTTTCTCATTTTCTCCTCCATGTCGCCTGATATCTATTTCATAGTTTCTGTCTCTGGGCTCCCTCTGGATAATTTCCTAGATTTACCTCCAAGTTCAATCCTTCTTTCTTCAGCTCTGTCTAATCTACTATTTAGTTTCTTCACTGAGTTTTAAATTTTAATGAGTATTTTTTTTATATCAAAGTACCATTTGTTTTATTTTTTAAGTCTGCCTTATTTTGTTCACTTTCTAGATATGTATTGTATTTTTGAAGGCTTACGTTATGCTGTTAGTCATTTTAACATGCTTAGTTTGTGGTCTCCTAGGATGGTTCCATAATCTAAGGTTCTGGGAAGTCGAGTCCTGTTGTTCGTTGGATCTGTGCGCTCCAGCTCATGGTTTTCCCTGGTGTGTTGTTTGATTTTGGATTGTGAGCTCATCTTCAGCAGGGCTTTAATCTGGAGAAACCAGTATCATCAAAGCATTTGCTTGTAACAGAGTATCTTTGGCCCAGACCAAATTTTATGTCATTTCTTAGCCCAGGGGTTTCTAGGTTGTACAGGAACTATTTATTCAAACCCCAAACCCACTAAAGGCTCATGCCAGTGGTTTTGAATTCTTAAGGGAGACATTTTCTCCTCCTGACCTAGAGCTCAGTTCAATATAAACAGGCTTTCTTCCCATTTTTTTTAATGCTAGAGATTGACTATTTCTGGTCTACAGTTGTTTAAAGGATGTTGTCCTTCCACGGTCTTGGCTTTATGTGGAAGTCTCAGTGCCAACACTCCACCTCCCAGAGGCTCAAGATCTTGTTTCTTGTCCCTGAACAGTATGAAAACCCAAACCTCTGTGTAAATAAAACCAGCTCTCACACCAGCACCACTCCTCCACCCCATGGTAACTGCAAAGGACAGCCCACGGGCTTACTTTTCTAACTTTCAGTTCCCTCTTGGTTTCTGGCTTCTGGAGGCTTTCTGTACACTCAGCCTTGTTAATAACAGGTAGTAATTCTTGTATGTAAGCACCACACACCATGCTAAGTGCTTACACATATTAGCTTATTTAACTCCAGTAATACCTCTTGAGGTAGGTACTGTTATTATCAGTCTCATTTTCGTATAAGAAAATCGAGGCACAGAGAAGCAGAGTAACTTGCCCACGGTCTCATGGCCAGTAAGTGAAGAAGCTCAGATCGAAACTTAGGCAACCTGGCTTCAGAGCCTGTGTCCTTCATCACTACTCTACCCTGTTTTCTTATTTAGGATATGTAGGTGTTTTTGTATTGGGAAACTATTTTGACTTCATATTGCATTTTCACACTGTTTTTCCCCAAACTAAGTGAAGAGTAACTGTGTGAATTGACGTGATTTCTGTCAAACAGACAGGCAGCCTGGTGATTTCTACCAGCTAGTCTCATAAAGTTGAAGCCTACATCTTGGGGGAGAAGCTAAAATCCAAGCTCTGTCATGGGTACTTCTGCTCACTCAAAGTAAGTGACTTGGATTTGGGGAAATTTTAGTCCATCAGGGTCATCAGGGACTTTGGAGACAGGCTTTTCCAAGGCTTGAGCCATGGACCATCTGCATCAGAATAAATCCAAGATACTTCTTAAAAATGCAGATTTTGAGACCCCACCATAAACCTATTGAGTCAGAATTCCTAGGGTTGGGCCCAGGAATATGCCTTCTAAAAGTAATCTCTCCATCAGGTTCTCATTCTAATGATCACTGGAGTTTGAGAACCACTGTTCAGCATTCGCTTTGGAGGCCGACCTGGGTCTACGTTCCTTCTCAAGACGTGACCATGACAGGCACATCAAAGCCCCTTTACCTTCCTTTTATGATCTGGGACCACACATTTAGTGCACAGATGAGAAAGCAAGCCCACAGAAGATGGCCCTCTGTTAGGCTCCATTGCACCTGGGTTCCTCCCGGCACACCAAGCACCACCCTGCGGTATAATTAATTGTTGTGATGGCTGGTCTTCCCACATAATCTGTGCAGGTAGAAAATATTCCTCAGTCAGCTTTATGTTCCCAGTGCAAACCATGGTACCTGACATGTGGCCATCACTCAGTGTTTGTGGAATGGATGGGTAAGTTGATTTGAATTGCTAAAGAGCCACCTGTTAATCAATGATAACTTGACGGCTAGAACCTAGGTGTTACTTTTCCCAGGAAGGCTTTAAATCTTCCAACCCTGCCATCCCAGCAGCAATTTCTCTCCCATTCTTTTAGAGGAAGATGGGATTTCCCCCTTTTTTTTTTTTTTTTTTTGGCCAAAAGCAGGTGAGAGGTATGGGACAGCCACTCATTCCTTCCGCTGAATCTCACTGTGACACAAGGATTGCTGTCCAGGTACCTCACTGGCAGGCGAGTGAGGGCAGACCTTTTAAAGGCTGTGATGTGGGAATCATTCAGAAGTGTTGTAGCCCAGGCAATGATGTAAAGGGCTCAGCAGCCTCCAGACAAAACATTCATGCTTGCTGGTGCTGGAAGGCAGGGAAGCTGGGCTGAGATGCTGGTAAGCTCCCACCATCTTCCTCCTCCAAACGTGACCCTTTGACTTGCAGGCTTGCTCCCTTACGTCTGCAGTTCTAGTGAAGGCTGGCAAGGAGGCCCTGTGTCAGGGGAACTAACGCTTTTCCCCGTCAACACTCCCAGCCCACTGATGTCTCTCTGAGGGACCTCAATCCACACACCTTTCCTTACACCAGGGTTTGCCCCCAAAACTCAGTCCTGAGTTTAGCCAGCGTGCTTAGGCTTGCTCTTCTGGGAAGAGGAAGAGTCCGCTGAAGTCTCCCAGTTTGTTTTTGTGTGAAACGTTCTGTTCTAGCTCTTTCTATGTGCCAGGCACTGTCACTGTCTGGGTTCCTCTGCAAGTTACTGAAATAAACAGAACTTGGACCCCACCCTGACTGTTCAGATGGAAGACAGACATTCACACACACTTAACACACCCTCTGCCAGCTCATCATTCAGGGGACATTTCAGGCCTCACCTTCTCCTGCCTGAACAACTTTCACCATTTGATGTCTCTATGAGGGAGTCACATCCTGGGTGGTGCTGTTTTAGTGCTCACAGGGCCTACGTGACAAGAGGCACTGAAGCTCTGGAGGTGACCTGCATGCTTCAGGGCCATAGAATCCCAGGCCTCCCCACAAAGCATCCCTGCACAGGAATCTAGAAACAGCAAGAACACTCCCAACTCCCTCACAAGTCTCACTCCTGCTCTGTCTGCAGTCTCTTCACCTCCCTTCTGTCACCTCTGACTCACACTTGACTGTATGTCTAAGTTTTCACTAATCAGGAAGGCTTTTGCGATGCTGTTACTGGGCTGTTGGCAAGAATGGAGAATTCTCAGTGGTTATCAGTTTCCCTCCCCCCATCCCCACAAAATCTCCAGGGGATTAAGGAGGGTGGTGGGTCCCAAGACACTGGGACACCAAACATCAAGGGCTCTCCCTAGCAGTTTCCTGTCCTCTGTCCACGGACACTGTTTATTTGTCTGTTCAGATGTATTCATTTAAGACAAAAGGGAAGGTACTGGCTCAGGTGTGAGCTGAAAACTCCGGCATGGAGCTGAGGCATGATGTAGAGACATTAATTATTTCCCCAGGCCCCAATTTCTCTCTCCTCATCTCTCAGGTCTGCTAACTCTGGTTGGCTCCGTCTTAGACCTGTTCTCCCCCGGGCTGGCAAGGTGGCCAAGCCGTCCGGGAACCACACCCACCTCACCTCTAGTCCAATTCCAATGGAAGTGCCCGGACTGGTTCTCACTGGCTCTAACTGGTCTGGATTTGGTCATATGACCACCCTGAACCTATTACCATTGTCAGAAAAATGCAGTTCACCCACTGGCCAGACCTGAGCTTCCCGTTACACCCTCTTGGGGGCGGAGTCAGCTCCACCAGGACCACACAGACTGGAATAGAAGTGGAAGTAGAGAGAATGAAGGCAAACGTTTGTTACGAATAATACTTTGAGCACCAGAAACACTTCACATGCGGTTATGTTGCTTGGCACCTACCTCTAAGGTACCTATACTGAATGATGAGAAAACCCAAATTTTACCCCAAATGGTGGAGAAGGGGTGTGAACCCAGCTCTTCTGGTTTCAGAGCCATTCTCATTCCATTTTGCCTATAAATCACTCCATCTTACAAACCGCTCAAGCTTGAAAATCCTGTCTTCTGGCACCTCTCTTTCTCTCTTGTCCCCCACATCCAAGTGTCATCAGATCCTGTTGTTTCTCCTTCCCCCCGCCCCCCTGCACATAGGCTCTACTCCATCTGTCTTGGCCCTGCCAGCCGGCTGCCCCTGCCCCAGGCGGCCTTCGTCACCTCTCTCCGAA
This sequence comes from Neophocaena asiaeorientalis asiaeorientalis, assembly GCF_003031525.2. NCBI lineage: Eukaryota > Metazoa > Chordata > Mammalia > Artiodactyla > Phocoenidae > Neophocaena > Neophocaena asiaeorientalis. The sequence continues at coordinate 7,537,905 of NW_020175039.1, forward strand.
TAAAGACAGTAGCTTCCTAAGGGATCCTGGAGTCCCTACCACAGGACTCCACAATGATGGGCTCAGACCGGACACAGTTCATAGACCTGCCTCATTTAGCCTGTTTTTTTTTCTGAACCAACATTTTTTACTTGGTGGAAGATTCCTGGAAGTTAATTATTATTTTCAGCGTCTCTTAAAAATTGGAAGATCTAGAAAGCTTTTAGGCAAGTTTTTAAAATTTCTCTGAGCTCAGTTTTCCCATCTAAAGTGGAGCTCGTAATACCTACCTGATCGGGTTGCTGCGGTGCTCACGTGTGGACCCGTACAGAGAACGTAGGCTCAAATGGGCTCCCGTGGCATTCCTAATTATGAAAATAATCGCCTGGATTCCTGTAGCATCTTTCTCTAGATACCCAAATGGCTCTCACCTGTGTGGTCTCCAGGAGCCTTGCGACAGTCCTGTGAGAGGGTTAAGAGCAGCTCTGGACACCACTATGTGAAAAGAAAAAGCACCATACTGGGACACTATGACTTTTCTAACACCATGCCATCAGGTAGAACCAGGACTAACCATTTTGTCCAATGCATTATCCAGGGAACTTTGCCAAATCATATTTTATAAACATTCTTACAATGTTTACAAGATGTAAACATCTTACAATGCTTACAGAAGAGGTTCAGATGAGACAGAAGCAAGACGAGCCGTTTGTTTTACCTGCGACTGGCCACCAAGGGGAAGTTACAAAATCTTCTCTGAGGCTGAAGGATTTAGGGATACTAACCATGCAAATAGTGCTCCTGCTGGGAAAACAACATGTCTACCAGCACACCATTAATCTAACCAAATGACGTAATCAGTTTTACCGTTAGAGTCATCAGGTATGATTATTGGTGAGAACAGCATTATAAAATACTTTGAAGGCATTAAAAAACAATGAGGCGGGCTTCCCTGGTGGCACAGTAGTTGAGAGTCCACCTGCCGATGCAGGGGACACGGGTTCGTGCCCCGGTCCGGGAAGATCCCACATGCCGCGGAGCAGCTGGGCCCGTGAGCCGTGGCCGCTGGGCCTGCGCATCCGGAGCCTGTGCTCCGCAACGGGAGAGGCCACAGCAGTGAGAGGCCCGCGTACCACAAAAAATAAAATAAAATAAAATAAACATGAGGCAGATCTATCTCTATGTACTGAGATATGGTTTACTAAAAAAGTGCAGAGCAATTAAAAAAAGGGAAGATCTGTCAATATTAAACCTGCATCTCTCCATACTAATAATGCGTAAAGCTGCATGGCAGCTACCTGCCTTAAAAAGGGCATCCACGCTTCTGTTTGCCCACCTCCTCTTACTGTTCTTATTTTTTTAAAGTAAAATTTAAATATTAGGAGAAGTACTATATCCACAGATTTTAAAGTCTGAAAGTACAAACAGGGATACAGTGAACAGTCTCCTTTCAACTCCTATCCCACAGCCAAATAGCTCCCCTCTCTTGTAGCCTTGCAGAGATGTTCTGTACATACACAACCAAATACACGCACATATATGTATTCCTACTCTTTTTCCCTTTTCTTTACAAAAATGATAACTCACTAAACTCTTTGTTCTTTACCTTGCATTTTCTCTTAACAGTGTCTCTTGGAGATTATTTTGTATCTGTACAAAAAAGAGCTTTCTCGTTGTTGCTTTTTTTTTTGTTGTAGTATTTGTTTGTTTTGTTTGGTGGGGGGGGGATTGTTTGTTTTTGTTTTTGTTTTACTGCTGGATAGAATTCCATTCTACGGATATACCATGGTGTATTTAACCAACACCCTACTGGTGGACTTTGGGGATAATTCTAATCATTTGCTATTATAAACATTTCTATAACAAATAATCATCTACAAATGGTACCTCACACATTAATAAGAATAAATTCTAGAAGTAGAATTGCAGGGTCAAAGAGTAGATGCTAAAATGAAGCTTTTAATCACAAGGGACAAAACATGATATCAGAAAGATTAAAGATGGGTCTTGCTATACTTGCTACACTACACTGACTGACCCATTTGATATCTTGCATTATCTCTTCCACCAGACAATAAGTTCAAGCAAGGCAAAAATCTGTCTGTCTTATTTATCATTGCATCTCAGAACACAGCGTCAATATATAGTCGCTAAAGGAAGGGAGAGAGGAAGGAAGAGTGTATTTTATTTTTCTGGCTGCGCTGCATGGCATGTGGGATTTTAGTTCCCTGACCAGGGATCGAACCCATGCCCCCTGCATTGGAAGCACAGAGTCTTAACCACTGGATGGCCAAGGAAGCCCAGAAGAGTTATTTTAAATAGAGGCTAGTCCTTGGGTACGGTGACCCCAGAGAGGTCCTGCTTACCCAAAGACCCTGATTTTTATGACCTAATGAAATAAGAAACCATCAGGCTCCCTAAAAAGTCTCCAAAGTACGCCAGAGGGAAAAATAAGAGAAACTCAACACCAAGGTCAGGCCATAGGAGAGTGAACATATTTCCTTCTGAGACAAGGAGCTGTGTTAGATGCTGCTCTCCTAGCTGGCCTGAGTGAGAACAATATTGTGGATGCCAGACTCACTATTCCAGGAAGGGAAGAGCTGAGCTGGAGATAGAAAGATGGTCCATCAGGGGAAAAGATAATCAACCCTCTGGCCTCATTTTAGTTTTAACTAGATCACATTTGCTCTCCAGCTTGACAGAAAGATGTTGACAAATGCCTTTTGTCTTCATCCAGATACTCCCCAGACGGTTTCAGGAGTCCCTGAGCGGTATGTTTTGGCACAAATCTACCCATAGGATCTTCAAGAAAGCTCATCCCTAAGCAAATTCAATAAAACAAAATGAACACGCTGCTAGCTAGAATTTTCTCCAAACCCAATGTTAAGGCCTGATGCATTTTTCAAACATGGAAGCCACCAGTAAGCCCACAGTAAAACCTGTTGAATCTTATGAATGCGTGAAGGCAGAGCGTTGAAGGTGTCGCAAGATGACACTAAGGGTTTGAGAACTTCCTCCCTCCCAACCCAATAAAGCCAAGTTTGGGAGGAGGAAGGAGAATAAGAAGGAGTAGGGGGGAGAGCGGACAGGAGAGACGTGGTCCTGACTGCAGAGACAGGGATGAGCCTGGGAGGGAAGCAGGAGGGCAGTGAGGCAGAAGTCTTCCACACTCTGGTTCAGAGAGAGACAGAAAGAGAAAGAGGAAGGGCAAGGAAGGGACGAGATGGGAGGAGAGGAGGGCAGAAGACAGAGGAGAAGAGAAGAGAAAGGGAGAGAGGAGAGGAGAGGAGATCTGGGGACACATGAAGACCTGCTGGGCTCCCAAGGTACCGTCTCCCCAAGCTGGGAAGAGCGAACACCTAAATACCCGCAAACCTCCTTCATGGAAAAGGCAGGTCTTCCTGGAGGAAGACCACAGAGTCCATGAGAGGCTGCCCCCTGGGAGGTTATGGAAACAGGGGCTGCGGGCAGGCCAACTGGAGAGGCGTTTCGGCGACGGTTTGCCCTGGTATGTGAAAAATTTTTCCTGCTTAGATAGTTGGCAAACATTTTAGAGGCAAAATGGAATTTATTAACAGAAAATATTTGTCAAGGATTATTCCTTCCCCCTCCCTCTGTTCTTTTCTTTCTTTCCTTTCTTTCTCTCTCTCTCTCTTTTTTTCCTTCCTCTTCTCAGGGTGGAGGACTTCATCAGCCAGATTCTTTCATCTTTCTTTGTGGTTCGGATCTTTAAGCCTGGCTTGAAGGAAGAGAGAGATGGCTTTAGGGGAAATGCTCACTCCACCCCCCACCCCCAATAGGATAGCTTCCTTCTCTACACACAGGTGTCAGCTTTCTGCCCGGAAGAGCTTGGACTGACATGGAATTGTCTTTCCAGAGGAATTCCTTCTGTTTCCCCCTGGCATGGGCTTGAAGCACCCCCAGAATTGGATCTGAATCTATAATTGCTACCAGTGTTGTGGCTTTTATCTTTTTGAGCCTCCATTTCTTCAGGAGTAAAATGAGGGGAGAATAATACTTAGCTCTTGCCATTGTTGTGAAGAGGAAATGACAAAGTATATGTTAAGTGTCTGGTACAGGGTCTGGCCCAGAGTAAAAACCTCAGTGGATGGTAGCTCTGCTCCTTCTGATACAGGACAGAGACCCTGGTGGCAACCTGCTCACAGCATTAAGCAATTTAGACCTAGAATATGGTGCTTTGGGTATCAGTTAATAAAGGAGAGGTGACACTCAGCCTTGATGAAACCTACACTTAACCAGAGGTAGCAAAAATGGACAATGTGTATTGAAAGTTTGCTAAGAACAAAGTGTTCTAAAACTTTACAGTATTATTTAACCCACCCCAGTACCCTCCTGTTTTCCCAAGGCTAATAGTATTAAAGTGGCTGAACCAGCATTGAACACAGACCATCTTCTTCCCCAAACTACTTTCTTAACCGTAATGGATGTTGCATCGAGGTAGCAATGAAAGGGAAACACGGAATCATATTTTTGTGGATTGAACAGGCTTGCAGATCAGCTTTTCCAGATCTGTTTTGAGGAGGAGGGAAATGAAGCCCAGAGACAGGAAATTCTCACTCAGGGCCATGTAGCTGGTGATGGTGGAGCCAGGAGCAGAAGCCCAGCTTCTGGAATTTCGGGTCAGTGTACTGCCACCCAGAAAGAGAGGACCAGTAGAATCTGCTGCGAGGGAGAGACTGCTGGTTAGCCACATTGCTCTTGAGAACTGCGGGGCTTGACTTAGATCCCCAAATGGGAATTTAATCTAAATTGAACCCACCCCAAACCACATGTTTTATCGAGCACCTTGACTGAGTGCTTGCTGTGAGGGGCACGCAGGAGGGCCGATACCATGGGGGAGACTGAGGCGGAGGACCCCTCTTTTGTGAGACTGGGAACAGGCTCTGGTCCACGTCATGCTCATCTCTGATCAGCTGGAATGTGGCAGCTGCAGGGACATGACTCCAGAAACCGTTGTTAGGCTCTGGGTGGAGATGCAGAGGAAGAGGGACCTGTGGGGAACAGGGGTCAGGAAAGACTCATTTGCAATGACCCTAAGAAACCACAGGCAGGGCGTCATTGTTTCCCGTCTAAGCAGAGCCCAGCCATACCTGTACACACGGGTACAGCCATATCAGTTCTTAAAATATTGAAAACGTCCTGTACCACTTGGTAAACAGCCAATACCCTGAGCCCCACTAGTGCTCGGGCCACCCCATTCTCTCTCCTGGCACCTCCATACCTCCCTCCAGTCCAGCAACTAAAGAGTTAACACTTGCCCGAGCAGAGGTCCTTGGAGCGCAGACTCCTGCCTTCGAGCTGGCTCTCTGTGAAGACTGGTCTAGGACTAAACTCATTCTTACTGTTTTTAAATAGTTTGAATGTCACCTCCAGATGAAACTACCCAAATGGAATGAGGCATCTAAACAGAGCCACATGGGGTCCATCTGGGATGGCTCCTTGGAGGACAAATCTTGCAAAGGAAATCTGAAGGGGTAAGAGATGCGATTTAGTGGCTGGGAGAGTGAGAGATTGGACAAAACCTCTGATTACGGGGCACTCCTCCTGTGCATGCTGGGGCTTAAACACAGGGTTCAGGCGCCCTGCACATCCCTCTGCCCTTAACCACCCTCTGGGCCCCTCCCCTGTGACGGACCCTGAGGGCGGCCTAGCAGCCAGTGGCCGCATTATTAATACTCCTTGATCTGCCCGACTCCCCGTGGTTTCCCTGCCAGCCGCGCCCTCCCTCTCCTCTTTGCTCCTAGACAACATGTGCTGGAAGAATGCGGGTCAGAACAGCCACAGAGGGCTCCCAGCAAGCCCTGAAATCCTCTGCCCGGCAGGGGCCTCCAGAGGTTATCTAGGCAGGGTCGAGGATAGAAGGCTTTCACTGGGATGCAGATGCTTTTCAGGGAAAGAGGTTCGATAACTTCTGGGGGATGGTGTCCTATATCTTGTAACAGTTGGGAAAGGGCTCCTTAAGGCTTCATCTCAGTCCCCTCTATTCAAAGGGAGAAAGAGTGAATTGGAACAGGGAGGAAGGGAGAGGAGGGGAGGGCCAAAGCCCATCCCCTCCCCCTATCTTGCTATGGAAATGGAGAAACCAGATGGCAGCTCATTTCACTGGCTCTGGAGCTGGACAGCCCTGGGTTCACCTCCGGGCTCTCTCCTTACCAGCTGTCTGACTCCGACAGGTTATCTAACCTCCCAGAACCCAGTTTCCTCATCTATAAAATTGGAATAATAATAACTCAGGGTCCTTGTAACGATGAAATGAGGCAATGGATGGAAAGCATCTACCCATGTGACTACTGTTAGTTCCCTTCTCTTCCTTCCTCATATTAAGTTGGGCAAGAAGACAAAAACTGTCTCCCTAGCCATTGAAATATTCATAAAATAAGCTTAGGAGTTCTTTCTGCCAGCTACATAGTTTCTCACATATCTTCACCTGGTCTTTTCTTTCCTCGGGTTCCCCATCCCTCCCTGGTCATCTCCTGGGAATAAAAGAGTAAGAGATGCCCAGACAGTCAGAAGATGGTTCCTGAAGCCAAGCAGAGATTTCAGAAGGGACAGTTTCTACCGTTTTGTACTGCATACCAGGAGCCTCTCCAATGTTCATAGTGTTTAACCTGGAACTTCACTTCCAGGAATCAAAGTGAAAACATTTGAAGATTTAAAGCTTCAAAGAGTTATGTATAAGGGTATGAAATATGTTGTGTGTATACACACACACGTATGTCTGACACATATATTTACTTGACGTTTAGGTTGTGATATATATATGATGTGAACCTAAATGTCAGGTAAATGCTAAACAAATTAAATAAGTAAATAAATAAATAAATAAATAATTTTTTTATGCTAGAACATTATCAAGCCATTAAAAATTAGGTTTGGTGCACCCCAATGTTTATAGCAGCATCATTTACAATTGTTAAGATATGGAAGCAACCTAAGTGTCCATCAACAGATGAATGGATAAAGAAGATGTGGTATGTGTATACACACACACACACACACAACAACATGAATGGACTTGGAAGGTATTATGTTTAGTGAAATAAGTCAGACAAAGAAAGACAAATACTGTATGATATCATGTATATGTGGAATCTAAAAAACACAACAAACCAGTGCATTTAACAAAAAAGAAGCAAACTGACAGATATAGAGAACAAACTAGTTGTTACCAGTGGGGAGAAGGAAGGAGGGAGGGACAAGACAGGGGTAGGGGACTGAGGTACAAGCTACTATGTATAAAATAAATAAGCTACAGAGATATATTGTACAGCACAGAGACTAAAAACTGTGAATCGCTATGTTGTACACCTGAAACATATAGTATTGCAAATCAACTATACCTCAATTTTAAAAAAAGGAAAAATACACTGGAGCAAAAGCAAATAGGTTTGGGAAAATATTTAGTGAGAGAGAGAGAGACTCTTAAAATATAAAGCACAGTGAAAAGTCAAGACACATACTGTATTCATGGCACGATCTCAAATATTCAAGAGATGTTTGAGTACAGACAAAAGGCTGCAAGGAAATTCACCAGAATATAAATTCTGGTCAACTCTGAGTATTGGAAGGAAAAGTGAGGTTTATTTCCTTCATTACAAAAGTAATCCATGTCATTGTAGTAAATTTGAAAAATGCAGAATGGGATAACCAGAAAAGGTTGATTTGAATTTTTAAGTATCTTTAAAAAGAATGGGTGGTTTCCAATGAACCCACCAAAAACAGCGGTCAAAATCATCAGCTCCTCTACTACCTGCTACCCACCTCCAGTGTTTGTAACACTATCCTCCATACACACCTACACACACGCACACACACATGAACCGACCCCTGCCTACACATATGCACACACATGCATGCACAGAACACACCTGAGATTCCCACCTAGGCATGTGGTCAAGTCCCTTGGGGTTGTTGCAGGAGCCCGAGGCTAAGGAGAGTGTCTGCTGGAAGGATGGAAGAGAAAAAACAAGAGGAAGTGGGCGTGGGGCTTGTGAGGGAGGAGTGAAATGAGAAGGGAGGGGGAGTGGACTTCTAGGAATAAAATTCCTGCAAATCACCATCTTCGTTCAGAAAGATGAGCTGAGTTTTTCCAGGGAAAGGAGAGTCCACAGGATGGTTGGGGTGGCAGTTGTTTTAAGAAAAATAGAAGCAACTGGTCCGGGAGGACTTGAGGGGCTTTTGCTCCCCAGCACCAGGGGTGCCAGTGTTCTGTTGTCCCTTAACAAACCACCCCCCATGACTTAGCGGCTCTACGAGCAACAAGCATTTATCGTGCTCAGGTACCTGCAGTTTGGGCGGGGCCGGATGGGAGCAGCTCACCTCTGCTCCACGTTCTGTCTGCTGGGCTGGCTGGACTGGGGGCTTCCAGGACGGCTCACTCACGGGGCTGGCACCTTGGCACTGGGTGTTCAGCCAGGGCCACGGGCCCGGAGCCTCGCTTCCTCCCCACGTGGGTCTCTCCTCCTCACAGGCCGCTTTGGCTCCCACTCGGCACAGTGGCTGGCTTCCAAGAGCGAGCATCCCAGGAGACAGGAAGTGGCAGCTGCCCGTTTCTGAAGACCTGGACCCAGATATGGGCACAGCGCCTCGTCTACTGTATTCTTTCGTCAAATGGTCACAAGGGCAGATTCAAGGGGAAGGGAGACAAATCCCGCCTCTCAAGAAGCGGAGGGTCAAAGGATTTGGGAACTGTGTTTTTAAATTTCTACAGAGGGCGACAGATAAGATCAGTTCTCAAGGGGTTCATCCAGACCAAGCTGTTTACAGCATCAGGGCACTCAAGAAGGGTGGATGGGATAAGAATCTGTGGGGTGAGCAACGTTGCATCATATCCATAAAGAAGCAGCCTGCTCTGGCCTGGGAAAGGAAAGTCCAGTTTTTCTTTGTGGTCTGTTTCCCAGCTCCCACAGCATGGACCTCTGCAGTCTCTGGTCCCCACCCCTCCTCCACCCATCCCTAATGACTTTGAACAGGCTCAAGATGGTCCTCAGGGCCGTGACTCCTCAGAGCCAGCTCTAGAAGCCACAGAATGGCAGGGACCACTCAGGTGTCCCTGACAGGAGAATCAGGCCACTTTCTCTCCATGGGAAGAAGGAGGGGGCCTGGCAAGGGGGAGGAGGGAGCTAGTTGTGCTTCATGGAATCACTGTGCAGCCCTGGGGAGCTGCTCTTCTCGTGGGACTTTAACTCCTGTAAGTCTCTGAGAAGGGACCTCACAGACAGAGTCCAGCCCTCATACTCAGACGACAGTGAGGCTTAGGACAGGGCAGAGGCTGCCTGGAAAAGCAGGACTAGAAGCCAGTTCTCCTGACCCCAAGCCCAGCGACCTCCTCACCAGCCCGTCTCTTAGGGCACATTCATTCCCTACTATGGAGTTTCTACTGTAAGCAAGGCACACACCCGCCAAGGAGCTCATTTTTGTTGAGAAGATGTTTCCAATCCAGCACCTCCACCCAGAAACCCCTAAGAGGGCATCTAAACATTTCCTCTAAAGAGGCCAGGAGCCGAGGAGAGATCTGCAAAGCCAAGGCAATCTGCTTTCCACTCCTGAGCTCACCACCACCACCCGACCCACCATGAGTGAGACTTCTCCAAAGTCACCAGTGCCGTCTTAATGGTGGGAACTGTGCTTTCTATGACATGATGTAGCCAAGGTTGATACGCCATAAAAACCATGCTTCCGGTGAATTAGATAAAAAGGATGATGCATTTACAGCAGGCTCCTTATGCCCCCCTCCGCATACACCACACACACAAACACACACACACACACACACACACACACACACACACACACACACACACCACCCCCTATGCCCCATGCCCAGGGTAAGAAGTGCAGCCCTGGCGGGAATTTTGCTAGCTCACTTGAGTATTGTGGCTGGCAAACTGGTGGGAAGACCGGCACTTGAATCTGGGCGTCTGGGCACGAAAGCCAGGAGTGTTAGAATTCTCCTACAGTCATATAGCACACCCTACCAGGTCACTGCACATGGCTGTGCAAGTCGTAACCTGCCTCCGGACGCCCAGAGGAAGGGGCAAGTGAAGGCTGAAATTCTGCTGGGGACTGACTTGCCCAGACATGCCACAGGCAGCAGGGCCCCTGTGCCCCTCACCCTTCCCCAGGCAGAATCCACCCTCCCAATATTTTTGGTTGAATAAACCATTTAACAAATATTTATTGAATATCGATTGTGTGCTGGGAACTGTTACAGACACTGGGAATAAAATGAAAAAACCAGGCAAACAAAGTCCCTGCTCCTGGGAAGCCGTCACCTCCGGGAAGAGACAGGAGAAAGTCAGGGGTTGTGAATGCTATCAGAACAGCAAAGTGGAGAGGCTGTGGCAGGTGCTGGGGGCGCTGCTTTAGACACCCTAGTCTGGGAAGATCCTGCAGAGCTGATGTTTGAGCCGGGACCTGAGTCAAGGAGCCACGAGGAGATAAGGTAGCAAGGAGACCCACCCGAGCTGAGGGGGAGGCAGGCATCAACGCCCCAAGGCGGGGGCTCTTGGTATTCGAGGCTGGAAGGAGGTGAGTAATGGGAAGAGAAGTAGAAAATGAACCTGCAGAAGTAACTACTGAGGGCTCCTGCTCTCTCTGTGCTGGTGAAGAAGATGTAACCGGCACTTGTTTAGGGCTGACTCTGTGTCAGGTACCAATCTCACTCAATTCTCAAAACCGCCCTAGGTGGGCACACTCAGAAACCCCTAAGAGGGCGTCTAAACATTTCCTCTAACGAGGCCAGGAGCCGAGGAGAGATCTGCAAAGCCAAGGCAATCTGCTTTCCATTCCTGAGCTCACCACCACCACCCGACCCACCAAGAGTGAGACTTCTCCAAAGTCACCAGTGCCATCTTTCCTAAAGGTGGGGACTGCACTTTCTATGACATGATGTAGCCAAGGGTGATACACCATAACAACTCAGCCTAAATCCTCAGCCACCGGATCCTGTACTCACCCTGTCAGGACATGAAAAAGGATTTGGGGAGCGTTGCCACTTAAGACAAAATTTGCTTTCCCTTCCAATTCTGAAGATTCAAGACGTATTTTCCATCCACTTAATAGAGAAAACCTTCTCAAAAGAGAAAAGCTTCCTTTCAGCCTTCCTCCATTCCTCTTTTTCTTCCTTTGTTTCCTTTTCCCTTTATATGTCTTCCTCATTTGTGCTCAAGTTCCCTCTCCCTCCCTCTCTCCCTCTCTCTCTTTATCTATCTCTCCTTTTTCTTCACAATCTAAAGCAATGGAATATTCTTCTTACGGGGTCATGGGGGAATTTCTGACATCTGGGAGCCTGGATGACGTATATGTATTTACACTATATATTGAGTTCTAGCTCAAGAATTTGCTGCTCCTTTGATTACAGTCTAAAAAGATGCAAGGTCAGGAACACCAGCCTTGAGAGACGCACTTGCAGCTATCACAGCCTCCTCCCTGGTTGTTCAGTTCAGAAGCGATATCAGACATCCCTGGACGATTTCTTACCAGGCAAAAATTTTAGAAGAACCAGGCTTCCGAAAAAATAATTAGGACATTTAAAAAAAGACATCAGTCATAAAACTTGCTCCTAACTTCTTTGAACAAAAATTAGCATTGGAAGAGGTCAATCTGGGACTTAAATTTTCGAGGTGGGCTTAAAAGAAACGCATATATGGGTTTAATGCTAACAGTGATTCTAAATGCACATCAGCTTCATGTGTCAACTTGTTTTTCTGATCCAATGCATTTATGAGTGCCCTATGCCCCACCTTAGAATAGAGACATGGAGTCGTGAAAGATGCTTTGTTATCAGGCAACACTGGTTTCTAATCCTGACTCGGCCACTTACCAGCTGTGGATGTAAAAATACTTCTCTGAGCTTCAGTTTCCTCATCTATAAAACAAGAGACAAAAAACATCCAACTCTTAGGGTTGAAAAGATTCAATGAGATGATGTCTGAAAGCCCTGGATAAATGTTAACTTCCCTCATTCCCACATCCTTGCCTTGGGTGCAGAGGGAGGTGATTCAAACAGGTATCGCACTCTTACCGTCAAGAAGATTACAGCCTTGTTGAAAAGACAATGCTTAGTAATATAACATAAACTGCCAAATTGGTGCGAAGTTGGAAATAATTAACACACAAACAGTAAGGGCATGAAGGGGATGACCCGACTGGGAATGCTTCACAGAAGAAATGGGCCTTGAAGAATTGGTGGTTTGGAGCAGAACTGAAGCTGGCATTTCAGGCCCAGGTGTGGAGGGAAGAATCGAACTAACATGCTTGTGGGAGAGACAAGACGAGACCGACCCGAGAAGAGAAGCCGTGGAAGGGAGCACACAAAATGGTTCATCAGGAGAAGGGCAAGGGCATGATGTGGAGACGCCGGGAAGCCGGGCAGAGGCAGGTGGGCATGACTTCATCGGAAATGGGGTTAACTGTAGGTTCTGATATCATGAGAGCAGAGTCTGATGGAAGGGAGAGCTAAGGGCCTCCTGTCTCCCCTGACAAGAGGCCTGCAGTAGGAGCCAGTAGGAGAACCACCCACACAGCGGGGAATGGCGAGGTTCACCATGGCATAGACGTTGAGGGTAAAGGGGAGGAGGAGATGACTCCTGGCATAAGTCAGGAAAGCGGGGG
>NW_020175039.1:7550545-7568014 GCF_003031525.2 Neophocaena asiaeorientalis asiaeorientalis
GAGGGGGTTGCCTGAAGGAGAAAGCCCCGTGGCTGATCTTGTTTATGTAAGAGCCCTCCAGGCGGATGTCTCCGGGGTCTGGTTCCGTTTCTACTGAATGCTACCCCTCCTCTCACTTTCTTCCAGCACCATGCTTTCTAAAACCTCAGCTGAATTCACCTCTAGGTCTGCCTGGAGGCAGGAAGCTATGCAAGCTGTCCAGAGGTAACCAGAGCATGCTCAACACCTGTGTTGCCTAAGTCTTTGTTGGGTCCCTGATGCAGTCAGCTAGCGGGTCCCCCGATGTTGTATTCAGTCTCCCTCACCTTTTTTTTTTAAATTTATTTATTTTTGGCTGCGTTGGGTTCTCGTTGCTGCGTGCGGGCTTTCTCTAGTTGCGGCGAGCGGGGGCTACTCTTTGTTGTGGTGCGCGGGCTGCTCATTGCTTTGGCTTCTCTTGTTGCAGAGCACAGGCTCTAGGCGCATGGCCTTCGGTTGTTGTGGCACGTGGGCTCAGCAGTTGTGGCTCGCAGGCTCAGCAGCTGTGGCGCAGGGGCTTAGCTGCTCCGCGGTGTGTGGGATCTTCCTGGACCAGGGCTCGAACCCGTGTCCCCTGCATTGGCAGGCAGATTCTTAACCACTGCGCCACCAGGGAAGCCCTCCCTCACCTTTTTGCAGAAGAAAAATAAGAGTTTCTGGAAAGGATGTGACTCCATGTCAGGCAAAATCTCATGACTTAAGGGGAGTCAACGCCATAGAGAATCTTAGAATCCTAAGGTAACCTGGAGATGTTCTTTATGGGTTCTTGGTAATATTCTTCCTCGATTATGTGCATTCCAAGTACCTCCTCCTAGCTGGTAACGTGTCTTTTCTCTTTCTGTAAGGTACCCTTTGATGAATGGTCACGAGTACCTCGCATGGATCCTCCGGTCCGTGCCTCCTGCCTCCAGGGAAGCCCACCCTTATCTGCTGCTGCAGTTCCCCATGGCTTCAGCTGGCAGGGCTGTGTGGGATTCTGGGCGCCGGCAGAGCAGGCCCGGAGGCAGCCGGCGTGAGGGACTGAGGAAGGGAGCTCCAGATGGAAGCAGCAGACTGTGAAGATGCTTGACTGCAGGCCAGCCCCGGGGCGGGGGGAGAGGTGCGGGGGCTTGGAATGCCCTAAAAGGTTCCAGACCAGTGGAGAAAGGCTGCTAGGAAAGGCTGAGAGCAGCGGCACGCAGACCCAAAGGAACGTCTGGTATTCAGTCCCTATGTTAATAAGATTTGGGGAATTACAGACTCCCCAGGACTGAAATCACCCTCACCCTAAAATTCTCATGCCCACCCTCAAGCCTCCTGCCAAGATGACCAAAGCGGTGTTTCCCAAAAAGAGGTGGAAATCTGCCACAACTCTTATGGGTCATTCCTTCAACTCCCCCTAATACTTCTATTGCCTTCTATGAAATGTCGAGAAGGATAGGAAATCCAACTTCAGATTTGCCTGGACAACTAGAAGGAAACAGGTAAAAGCAGAGGAAATGATTTACATCAATTACAACGAAATGAATAAACGTTAGAGAACAGAAAGAACTTCTCAGGAGTCTGAGAGGGTGTGAGGTACAGACTATAGTCTCAAAAGTGAGTTTCCGCATTCTTTCATGGAAGAGACAACCACACTGGGCCTCGGATCCCTCATCTATAAAATGGGGAGACCATTCCCTGCCTTGTCTTGCTTGATACTGCAAAGAGTAAAGTCCACTTGAGATGCTATAGACCTTAACATCTTCAAAGGAAGCTTCTTATGACTTCTGCAAAGTAGAGGCTTATGAACCATGAGGTTATCCAACCAAGGAGATGGGAAAATGAGGGCCCTTCACCCCTAGATCATCTTCCAGAAGCACTAGATGGGTAAATGGGGCCAGAACCATCTGTAACATGCTACCAGACTGTGCTTATCCTTTCAGCTGCCAGATGATAACCTATCCTGCTTTCAGATGATAACCTATTTTCTTCCCACCAAAGCAATCATGACTTGACCATTCCCAGGACTTGGTGATCCCGAGTACTCCAAGACCACTTCCCACCTGCCTCCATCCGAGCTCCCGAGTAGCAGGTGCAGACTCCTTCTGGAACCAGGGACCGGCCACATGCCCAAATGGAGGCAAAGAGAGAACATGAGGAAAGCCTGAAATACCATCTCAACCTATGGCTTTCAACTGCAGCTGAGGGAACCCCAGGGTCCCGGTGAGGTGTGTCAGTAGGCCAGGACTAGTTTTGGGTCTCCCACCGCTAGCTCAATCACAGTAGCTCTGATGTTATTGGTCTTATATATTGGGGTTCCATATATGCTTTTGTTCACTAAAGGGGTTCTGTGACTCTAGAAATGTTTAAAAAACTTTGCACTAATATATTTTATAGGTAAAGAAACCAAAGCCTAGAGGTGTGAATTAACTGTACTCAAGTCTTCTTTAGAATCAGATACCAAATCCAACAGAAGAATTTTATTGGGGAAAGTGTCTATGCTGCCGACCCCAAACTAAGGTAACATGCACATAAGTCCCATCTATCCTTATATTCTTGCTGTTTCTTCAGCTCTCCCCATTCCCTCAACTCCTAAGCACTTCTCGGACAGGTAGAGATGCTATTTAGGAAAATGTCCCCTATGTATCCTCCCTCTGGGGCACTGCAGACCTTCCCCTCAGCTCTGTTTTGTGCATCCTCCATCACTAACACTCCGTACTGTTGGTAGATTTAGGCTATGAACACCTTGAGGGCAGGGGCCAGGTCTAATTCCACAAATCTGTATAGTCTCCACGTTAGGGACAGTGCCAGTAACTCAGGAGAAGCTCAGTAGATGGTGGAAGGAAGGAAGAAAGGAAGGAAGGAAGGAAGGAAGGAAGGAAGGAAGGAAGGAGGGAAGGAAGGAGGGAGGGAACTTCTGCACAGACATAATCTCTTGGTTTCTCTTCCCTAAGCAAGTTAACCTCCTCCACAGTTTTGGTTTTTTTTTCTTCTGGGTTACAGAGGGCAAATGCTGTAAATTCTCTCTAAGGGAAAAGCTGGGCAGATGTACTTGGGAACATTTAAAAAACTAGGTTGGCATTGGAAAGGAAACAGCCAATATATTTAGCTACCCATGGCACACCAAGGCCTTATTGAGACAGAAATAAGCACTGTAGGAGGAACCTCAATTAAAGATTTTTCTAAGCAGTCAGTTCTGGGCTTTGACTGAACTGGGTACAGAGCTGGGGCGAAGCATAGGACAGGAAACCCAGAGGATTCTGAGTGGGGCTTCTGAATCACCTTGGGGCTCAGCTGCTTGCAATGTAAAGCTAGTGACCCCAGGGACAGGGGCCTGCCCTACTTCCATGGTCCAAAGAGCGGGATACCTTCCTTTTACGCACTTTCCAGAATCCCTGCAATGGAGGGACCCAGCATCTCCTCCACACCTATTCTTAAGTGGCACCATGTCTCTGAAATATTCTTCCTACAAGTGCTACCCAATTTTCCCAAAGCTCTTTCCATTCGTTAACACTCTCTAAGAGTCTTGCCTTATCGAGAAATAAGGTTCCTGGAATGACCTGAGTGGAAGCAATGACAATTTGCGCATGGAACTCCACACACATCCTGCTTATCTTTGTTCAAGTAGGCAGTACATCAATCCAGAGGCACAAGGATGACCGCCCCAAACTGACTGGGATGTGAGGATGGGCTCTCAGGCTAGGCAGGGTGAGGATGCAAGAGGGTACCTGGTGGTGGCACAGGCCATAGGCAATCCAGTACGGAAGCCAGATCTGTCTGCCAAAGCACACACATGTGAATAATAACAAGTATCTTTCCTTTTTCATATTTGGGATCATACTGTTTTGAAAACAGCTTTTTTCACTTAAAAACGTATCCTCAACATTTTCCCATGTCATTGAGTATTCTTCTACGACATGATTTTTAACATCTATATCACATGCTCTCATTTGGAAGTCAGACTTTATTTAGCCAACCTCCAGCTGTGAAGCATTTAGATTGTTTCCTGTTATTATAACGCTAAAATGAGCACCCCCAGGGCGCGGCCTTGTGCTCATTTCTAATCATTTCAAGAGGCAGAGTGGCCTAGTGGTTAAGAAGGGCCTTGCAACCGTTCTCTCCGAATCTCAATCCCTCGGTCGTTGGACCTTGCTCAAATGACAGGACCTCTCTGGGCCTCTTTTCCTTTATTGGTAAAACGAAAATTTACTCGTAAAAAGAATGAGTAGTACTGACCTTATAAGACTGTCCTGAGGATTAAGTAAATTCATAAATGTAGTGCTTAAAAAAATGCTATCCTTAGCATAGGGTACCCCGCTCAGTATTCTGAAATAACCTAAATGGGAGAAGAATTTGGAAAAGAATAGATGCGCGTATTTGTATAGGTGAATCACTTTGCTGTACACCTGCAACTCACACAACATTGTTAACCAACTCAACTCCAACATAAAAGAAAAATTAAAAAGGATGCTACCCTTGACGCTGTGTTGTTGGTTGAGAAAGTACTCAATGAACTTTAATTATTATCTCTGTTGGGTTATGTTCTTTGACGAAGAATTTCTGCATCAGCAATTTTATAATTTTAAGGCCTTAAACCCCAATCCCCTGGTTCTCTCTCTTTTTTTCTGGGCTCTCCTCTTACACCTCTGGTCTTTCTTCCATGTCTTTTGTTACACCCCTGTCCCTGGGACCAGGTAATGCTGAACATTTCCTCAGGTCCAGACCTCAGCAGCGTCCTTCTCTTTCACCACATCCTTGTCTCGGAGGTGTCAGCCACTCCACGCCCTCAGCTTTCTCATACCTGTAGGTCTCACTCACCACTAATGTCCCAGTCCTACGCTTCTTGCCTGCTTTGGGGTAACCATGGGATACAGGGCTGGCCAAAAAGTCATGAGGGCGTTTGCTGGGGATCTTCTGGAGACATTATCCTAACTCTTAAGAAGGAGACACAAGGTTTTCTGACCTTTTTTCCCCTGGACTATGCCATGTCTGAAGTCTGATGTCTAGGATGTGCAGCCTGAGGGGGGGAGGCCTCAGTGTTGGTTGAAAGATGTCATCAAGGATCCAGACTCTCGTCTCTCTGCTCATCCTCTTCCACGTGCTGGTTTCTTCCAAGCAGCAAGTTGGCTGTAGCAGTCCCAGTCATCACGTTCCAGGTACAGCGACAACCAGGGGAACAGAGAGACTGCCCTTTCCCGTGGCCATTAGGAGTGCAAGAAGCTTTCCCATAGGCTGCCCAGTAGCCCCCTGTTCCTGCCTCATTAGCTGGAATGGTGTCACACGGCCTTTCTTGAACCAACTAATGGCAAAGGAAATAAGGAGCCCAATCAGGGCAAGCCGAGACCTGGGAGAGGGGTCATCACCCTGAGACAACGATGATGCTACTAGCAGCATCTCTACTGTCTCCTCTGTCCACTGGAAGTGGTGTCAAGATGAAGGACTTCCATGTAAGGCTCAAGAGACCTGCGTTCGGGTCCTGGCAAAATGGGCAGCTAGCTGGGTGACTCAGAACAAGTCACTTAACTTCTTCGGGTCAGTGTGCCCATCGGTAAAGTAGGAAGAGTAACGCTGTCTTCCTGTTGTAAGAGTCCAAGGAGAATATGTAAGACGGCACTTTGTGAGCTTAAAGTTGTTCTATAAATGTAAATAAAGTGTATGAATTTTAAGGGGCTGTCTTCCTTCTTTATGAATCTACTCTCTTAGGCAACAGAACTCTACAGCCAGCAGCCAACTCAGGGAGTCAGGAATCTGTCTCCTTCCTCTTGGCCACTCGCTTGGGCTGCCTCACCTTGTGACCCACTGTTGTATCAGCAACCCCACCACGGGTCATCTGTCCATCTCCACTCCCATAACCACAGGCCTTTTTTGGACTGGAGAGTCTTTTTTTTTTTTTGTCTGCGCCGCACATCATGCAGGATCTTAGTTCCTCGACCAGGGATTGAACACCGCCCCCTGCAGTGGAAGTACGGAGTCTTAACCACTGGACCACCAGGGAAGTCCCTGGACTGGAGAGTCTTTAAGGAAGAAAAATGTCCTGCTTACTTCAGATGCCCAGGTCTGTGTGCCTCAAATCTCACTGTCAGAGGGCTGGAATGTTGCATTTCCATCTAGAAGCTCTAGGCTGTCTTGCTTTTGAACCAGTATCCTGAGATCTGTAAAGGCCAGACAGGAAGGTTTTAGAAAGTAACTGTTCAAAGCATAGGCTCCAGAATCAGGCGGTCTCTGAGTTAGAATATGGACCTCAATGCTCAGTAACTAGTTGATCTAAGCAAATCACTTAGCCTCTGAACTTCAGTTTCCCCATTTTTAAAATGAGGCTGTGAATGTCTGCTTCATAAGGCTGCTCTTAGATAAGATGAAACATGTAAACCGCTTAGCACTGGTTTGTACCTGGCATATAGCTAGAACTCAACAAGCAGCAGATAGGCTTTCTAGTCTATTTATAACAACTGTTGGGGAAAACTCATTCTAGCTCCTCTCCAGCCCTTGAGGAGGTAGAAGCCTTGGAAAGCAGAGAAGGAGATCTAGGTTCCAGTCCTGGTGCTACCGCCGTGAACTGTGTGGCCTTGGTCACCCCATTTCTCTCTCAGCTTCCGTTTCCTGATCCGCGAAGTGGTGGGAGCTGCACGGAGCGACTCGCAGGCTCCTCCTTATGCCAGATGCTCACGAGCTTATTTTTGTGGCTTCCATGTTCTTCCACGGCAAGACTTCCAGAGTCTCCTTCTGTCCATCTGATTTTCAGCATTGGCTCCCGGGACCGTCTGTGTCCCGGAATTTGGTCCAGGGTGCTCACCATTTTCGGGTGTAGACACTGCATCTCCAGATCGGTGCCGCTGCTGCCCTTTGGCTTCTATCTAGGGCTCCTCCTGGGTTCCCTGGAGGAGAAGCCATCCTCACCCACTGCCCACCCCCCGCCCCAAGCTTCTGTGTCCTTTCACTTCCTTGACTCCTGCCAAAATTCCTGGCTCCCTAAGCCAGGTAAGAAAGCGGTTTAGTTCGACCCAACCTGGCAATTTCTCAGAACCTCCCCTGCCTCTGGCACATTCCTTGTGTTTGGGCAGAACCCAGAAAGCTAGAGAATTCTTCTCCCTCCTTAGCGTGGGTCCCCGTGTTGGCATGCCAACGGTCCCAAATATTTAAAGCAATCATGAAAATGAGCTCAGAGTCCCATGCCAGAGCCTTGAAAGGAATTAGGCTAAAAACGGGACAAAGGAAGAGGTGAGGCCAAACGGAAGACGCCATGAAAGGCACTGCCCAGCCTGCCCGGGGCCCAGCGCCCTACTCACTGGCTTCATTCATCTGCAGCCAGGCCCTGTACTGAGCACCAGCGATGCAAAGTTAAATGCATCACCATCCCTACCCTCGAGGAGCAACAAGTTCAGCCAGGGAAGCTATACAAACAGACAACCAGCTACGGAGCGGTAAGTAGGGGCAAGAGATCACCAAAGGCACCATGGAGCCACCAAGGAAGGGGGCATCATCTCTGCCAGGGAGGTCAGCAAGGCATCTCCTAGAGCATTGGCCCAGGCCTGCCTTAGGACAGGCGTTCTCCAGGGGACAAGGCAGAAGACGTGCTTCCAGGCAGAGGGGAAATAGCAGATGCCAACGCGCGGGAGCCTGAGACAGGGTGGAGGAGAGGGAGAAAGGGCTCATGCATAACTGCTTTGTAAACTGTAAAAACGTCTCCACTGGGCATGTTTATGCACATGTAATGCACAGGACAGAGAACAAAATTAGCCTTACAATTTAATATTTTTAAAAATGTTGACAGGGATTTATATATATACATTAATATGTATAAAATGGATAACTAATAAGAACCTGCTGTATAAAAAAATAAATAAAATTAAATTAAAAAAAATAAATAAATAAAATGTTGACAGAGATGTACACTTGGCTGCACGTAGACAGAAAGAAAGTCTTGAGCAGAAAGCCTTTATCCGAAGGGCCTTGGAGTGCAAGCCAAGCATTGTGCATGTGTAGGGAGAGTGGCAGGGCTGCGTGTCCACAGAGCAGCACCTTTCCTGTGATGAATCCAGGGAGACTGATCCCCTGCTGGAGGAAAGATGGATTTCCCAGGTCACTTGTGTGATGGAAGAGAGTCAGCTTGGCAAACTGGGAGAGCTGGCAGGCCTCCAGGCCCCTGGCACTGTGCAGGGAAGGCGCCAAGGTCAAAAGCAGATTCTTGAGTGAGCTGTGATTAAGGGAGCTCCAGAAGGAGATGGGAGAGGTGGGGCAGGCCCAGTGCCTCCCTCCTGCCAGACTGCTTCCAAGTCCTCACAGCAGGGGTGGGGAGTAGCTTTGATCTGAATCTTGGTGTGCTGGGCAGCCATGGGGAAGCCTCTTTTGGAAAGAAATGAGCAAAATGAAAATGACACAAGTGATACGATCGTCAGGTGCTGTAAAAAAGGACAGTTATGACCAAGACATCTGCTAATAACACTGGTGCTGTTAGCGTCATCATCATCTTTATTTATTTAAATGGTTCTAATGGTTACTAAGCACCTACTGTAATGCACGCTATGTTAAGCCTTATAGCCGTCTTCACAACGACTTCAAGAGATCAGTATCCTTACTAATCCCATTTTACAAAGGAGGACATATCTCCTCGGAAGCCTAAATGAAGGTCCAGGATGCCCTAAAACTGGGCAGCGTGCATTTAAAAAGTGGAAAGCGTTGGAGGTTGACTTGTGTCCTACCTCCCAAATTCATATGTTGGAAGTCCTAACCCCTAGTACCTCAGAATGTGGCTATATTTGGAGATGCGGTCTTTAAAGAAGTAATTGAGTTAAAATGAGATCATTAAGGTGGGCCCTAATCCAATATGACTGGTGCCTGATAAGAAGAGGAGATTAGGCCACAGACAGGTACAAAGGGAAAACCATCTGAAGACACAGGGAGCAGATGGCCATCTACAAGCCCAAGAGAAAGGCCTCAGAGAAAACCAAACCTGTCAACACTTCGTTCCTGGACTACCAGCCTCCAGAATTGTAAGACACTAAATTTCTGTTCTTTAAGCCACCCAGGCAGTCGAAGCAGACTAAAACAGGGAGCAGGGGCCCAGGAATACCTTAAAGGAACGAGGCAGATCAAGAATGCAGGGAGTGGGCTTCCCGGGTGGCGCAGTGGTTGAGAGTCCGCCTGCCGATGCAGGGGACGCGGGTTCGTGCCCCGGTCCGGGAAGATCCCACATGCCGCGGAGCGGCTGGGCCCGTGAGCCATGGCCGCTGAGCCTGCGCGTCCGGAGCCTGTGCTCCACAACGGGAGAGGCCACAACAGTGTCTGCGTACCGCAAAAAAGAAAAAGAAAAAGCAAAGAAAGCTGGATTTCTGTGTTGAGAATAGACTTTATTTTTTATTTTTTTTTTTTGGCCAGGCCACGAGGCATGCAATATCTTAGTTCCCCTACCAGGGATTAAACCCGTGCCCCCTGCAGTGGAAGCATGGAGTCCTAACCACTGGACCGCCAGGGAAGTCCCGAGAGTAGACTTTAAAGTAGGTACAGGCTACTTGCACAAGGAGAAGGCTAGCCAAAGAAATTAGGAGGAGGTACTTTGCAAACTGGGCTCTGAAGGACTAAGGATCTGGAAACTGGGGTCTGAAGGAAGAAGGATCTGGAGCTTAAAGGACAGAGGAAGGTGCTTTCTCCCTTGAGAAGTGTGAGAGAGAAACTCAAGAAGGTTCAGCGGCAGGAAGTCCTCAATGAAGCGATTAAAACTGGAAGGGGAGACTTGGGCAGCAACTGGGAGGTGTGTGTGTGTGTGTGTGTGTGTGTGTGTGTCCCGGGACTTTTTTTTTTTTTTTTTGCAGTGCCACACTGCATGCGGGACCTTAGTTTGCCGACCAGGGATCAAACCCGAGCACCCTGCAGTGGAAGCGTGGAGTCCTAACCACTGGACTGCCGGGGATTTCCCTGTGTCCTGGGACTTTAACGGGGAGGATCACTTGGTCAGACATCTTTGGTGAGAAGTGGCGCTAACTGACAGAGCCAGAGCTGACAGTAGTGGGGTGTGGAGTGAGCCAGGAGAATTCAGCAGGCGCCTTCCTGGGCAAAGGGGGAGCGGGGATAAAGGGTCGTAAAAGAGGCCTGCTGGATTTTCAATCAGACCTGGAGTGTCAAGTTGCAGCTCAAGTGATATCCAAATGTCTCGTATTTCTATTTGATCATTTCCACACTTAACTTCCAGCAAGCAGAGCTCACCAGCTGCACAATGTCAGGCCAAAGAAATAAAACCCGAGAGGAAATTGCACTCCAGCGCAGCATAATCGGTCCGATACGCCTGGGATATTAGCTGAGACATGTGTGTCTTCACTTATCTAAGTATTAACATCTTGACTGTTTCGAAGCAGGACGTTTCCCATTTGGTCTGGCCGAGAGGCAGCTCCAAAATCAGCCGTGAAGTGGCAGCTTTCCGGTCGCGCTGAACTCCTCTCCCCGGCTCCTAAATCATATTTCTCCCCGGTCGCTGCAGATGACTCTCATGTGTTGACAGGTTATACGTTTCAAGACAAGACACCAGCGGGAGTCCGGGTCTGAGCAAGAACCAAACAGTGCAGCAGGGAGGCAACGTGAGATGGATGCTAAGTGACAGGGGCAGGAGGGGACCTGCCCGCTCTTCCCAGCCGGCTCTCTTCTTGGCCCTGCTGACGTGTCCTCTGCAGCCCATGGGCACAGTGGCCCATCTCAAACAAGTCACGTAAACTTGTCAAACCTTAGTTTCTTCCTATGAAAAGCAGGCTCAGCAATGCCTACCTTGTAGGGCAGTAGGAGAAGCTCCAAACACAGCACCTGGCACACAATATCCACAACATCAAGAAATGCTTCGCAAATAATACTAATAGTGAACGCTCGGGACTTCCCTGGCAGTAGTTAGGGCTCCTCGCTTCCACGGCAGGGGGCGAGGGTTCGATCCCTGGTCGGGGAACTAAGATCCCGCAAGCCAAATGGCACGGCCAAAATAAAAACTAACCGTGAATGCTTATATCATGCTTACTGCATGCCAGGAATGGTCTTCATTTATATGTCTGATTTAATCCTCCATAACCCTGGAAGGCAAATTCCATTATTATCTCCACTTTACAGAGGAGAACGGTAGGGCACAGAGGGGTTCTGTAACTTGTGCATGGTCACAGGGCTGGTAGATCTGGGGTTCAAAGTCAGGCAGTCTGGCTCCAGAGGCTAGGTGTGAATAGATAAACGAGTGAATTAACCAGCTGGTGTATTGGTGTACAGATGGACAAAGAACGTGGATCCCCAAGGACTTCAGGAAGCGGCAGGTTATCTAAGCAGCACATTGATGACTTGCAGTCTGGAAGGTCCCATCCCAGCCCCATGGCACTTAGGAATGCCGGTTAATCATCTAATGTTGCTGTTTAGTGGCCTCACCGACTCCAAGCTAGAGGTGAAGCCTATCTCCCTTACTGAGGCAGGGATAGTACATGCTATAATCTGGAAAGTTAGAACTGGAAAGGACCCAGAGATCCTTTCCAGTTCTAATTGGACATTTGAGGGAACTGAGGCAAGAGACAGGAAGTGACAGGCCCAGGGTCACGCAGTACCTGCTGAGACAGGACCCGCATCCATGCCCAGTGCTGTTTTCACTACACCATATGGCCTCTTCTTCATGCCAGGAAAGTCCTATCTGAAAGACGGAAGAGCAATGACAGACAAAAGAAGCAAGCTCTTTTGAAGAAGAGTTGAACACATGAATACATGGCAGATTGTTTCACAATGGAAAGGTCTTCTTTTGTTGCAAGAAGTTTCTATTTATGTATGTCTGGTGACATCATCAGGCTTTGCCTCTCCTCTTGCCTGAAGGCTCAGGAAGCTGCACAGACGCACAGAGCGAACCGGACACTGGTATGCACCCTCCTCGGCCAAATGGGCCACTTGCTGTTCCCCGACTGGCACAGCCCAAGTGGACTTTCTGGGCTTGAGCCACTTGAGGGCAGTGGGTCAAGTTCTCGCTCCCACATCAGCCAGACCTGGGTGTGATTCTCCATCCTCAGCTCATCAGGGTGCGATGTTTGGCAAGTACCTTAACAGTCTCCCTGACTCCATTTTCCATTTATCAAATGGGGAAATAATCCCCTCCTGTGGGGTTCTAGAAATGAGATTAACATATGTACAGAAAGCATGTAGCAGAGGTCCTGGCACTCAGTAAATGGGAAAGATGATTGTCTCCCTGGAAGGTTTATTCCACAGGCTGTTTTGATTTATGGTTGTTTGGGTTTACATCTTATCTCCCTCCTAAGGAGATACCCATCTTAATGGCAGGAACTGGGCCAAGCTCATCTTTCCGCTCCTGCTGCGCCCTGAGCCCCGCACAAAATCGGTGCTCAGTGAGCACGCATTCAGTCGGAGTGAACTGGACACAAGCAGGATGAGTTCATTGGAACCAGAAGCAGGGGTTACAGCTTCTGTAAAGAGCCTGTGCTGACTGCCATTCTAAATAAGCTTCAGAAGTTCTGGGTAGAAATGGAGACTGGGGGATCGCTCACGTTGACTGAAAAAAAAATGCACACCCTAAAATTTGAGAGTTATGTTTCATTCAGCAGACATTCTGAGGACTTCAAGCCCGGAACACAGCATCTCAGATAATGCTGAGAAACTGCTCTGAAGAGGTGAGAGAGGAGCCAGGATGTATAGGAGTTTTTGCAACAAAAGACCAGGTAGTCGGAACATCAAAAGATTACTGTTGAGCTTCCCTGGTGGCGCGGTTGTTGAGAGTCCGCCTGCCGATACAGGGGACACGGGTTCGTGTCCCAGTCCGGGAAGATCCCACAGGCCGCGGAGCGGCTGGGCCCGTTAGCCATGGCTGCTGAGCCTGCGCGTCCGGAGCCCGTGCTCCGCAACGGGAGAGGCCACAACAGTGAGAGGCCCGCGTACCACAAAAAAAAAAAAAAGATTACTGTTAATCAAAGAAAACCAGACATCTCAAGTTAATGAATTTAGTGCCTTTCTATGTATGGGAAGATACAAAGTCTGGGCTCATTGAAATCATTCCTCTGATATGCACCTCAGGTATCTGCGGCCAGCATTCTGCACTCTCTCATCCTGAGTTCCCTCATGGCTCACCGTCAGGGCAGCTGTAATGTGGTGGTTTGATGGCTGCAACATCCTTTGTTTACTGATACGGCGGGCGATATTTTAGTTCACACTCACGACTCTCATGACTAGTTTTCTTATGAGTGATAAACACAATAATGGTAACCTCCACCTACAGAGGACTTCAAATAGTCCGCATCAAGTTCTTCACACCCTCTACCTCATGTCATGTTCACTGAGCTAGGCATCATTATCCCTATTTGAGGGAAAGGAAACTGAGGCTCCAAGAGATGACATCATCTGCCAAAGGTCAGATGGCAAGTGTACATCTGAGCCGGGGTTTGACCCCAAGGCTGTCTGACTCCCAAGTCCATGGTCTAAGCTCAGGGGCTGAAAAACCCCCTCCCACTGTCTGGCCCTGTGCCTGTTTCTATACGGCCATCAAGCAAAGAAGCGTTTTTACACTTTTAAATAGTTGGGGAAAAAATCAAAAGGAGACGTATTTTGACACATGAAAATTATATGATTCCAATTTCTGTGTCCATAAATAAAACTTTATTAGAATACAACTACATCATTTCATGTATGTACTGTCTGGCTGCTTTTGTGCTATAACAGCAGTGTTGGAGTATTTTCAGGAGAGACTATGTGTCCTTTAAAGGTTAACTATCTACTACCTGGATCTTTACGGAAAGAGTTTGCTGACCCCTACTCAATGCCATGCCACCTCTTAAAGATAAACTTCCTGCAAAGAAAACATCCCTTTCCACAAAAGTACTGTTATAGAAAGGGCACCGGCTCCTGCAGCTATCAACATTGCAGCTATCAACATTGGTCCTAGATTCTGCCTTTCCCTATGCCAAGCCAGCTCTGGGTTGTCACAGCTATCACCAGCTCCCGGTGCAATTCGAAAGGCAGAGCTGGGGGCAGCGTCTGGACTCTGCCAGGCAGGGACAGGCCGGAGCAAGCCTGGAAGGAGTGGGAAAGGGATTTAGACACAGAAGTCAGCCCGACTTCTTTAATACCTTCGCCCCCTTGATTCGCGGTTTCCTGCCACATCTTGTTCAGCTGTGAACGTGCCCAGGCTCCAAGCAGGGACAGGCGGGCCAGAACCGATGAAAGCACAGGGGCTCCGTGCCTCACCACATTTCAGCTGGCTCCCACCCTGGAGGAGGATAGAGGCCCAGCTCGGAGGCACCTCTCTGGGGAGCCTCAGCCTATTCCGTGAAATGAGAGCTTGGCCTGACTGCTCTATCCCCAACCTGACCCACACACCTGTGAAAAGCAGGCCTCTCCTTCACGCTGCATAACCGCTCTGGGGGAGTCTACAACACCCTCTGCCCTTCCATTGCCCCCCTGGGGGGCAAGTTCCAAAGAGCAGATTTTGCTCTCTGTGGCACTCCTTCATTCAACGGGATAGTTGAGCACGAGCTATGTCCACGTCTGTAGAGATATGAAGGAAGTAAACGTAACGGAGGAGCGTTCTATTTGTTTCAGGATACGGATGCACCAGATGGAGAAGCTACAGAACAATCCGGGCAAATTCAAATCCCTGTACAAATGCTGAGTGCCAGTTGTATATCTGGCATGCTCCAAGTACTTTCACATCCATGCTTTTACTTAAGCCTCAAAACACTCCTGTGGCCCAGGCATCCTTACACCCATTTTACAGATAAGGAAAATGAGAATCTCAGAGTTTGCCTGATCAAATGGCTGTTAAGAGGTGAAGCTAGGCTTTCCATGCAGGTCTCACTGGTTCTAAAACATGTGCATCTTTGAAAAACGGGGCTACCTCCACGGCGTGGATGCCTGAGTGGGTACAGCAGGGCGAAGAAAAAAAGTCTTTTTTTTTTCTTTTTGGCCATGCGGTTTGTGGGATCTTAGTTCCCTGACCAGGGATTGAACCCGGGCCTCCTGCAGTGAGGAGGCTGAGTCCTAACCACTGGACCACCAGGGAATTTTGAGAAAAAAAAAGTCTTAATTGAACCCTTATATAGCAGCTGAAAGAGCGCTGGACCAGCCATCAAAAATTCTTCTAGACCCAGCTCTGCCTTTTAATGAGTGATATGCCCCTGGGTGAGATTTTTTTTTTTTCATCCTTGGGTCTCAGGGGTTGAGTGAAACTACAGTGGAGAAGCTGGACCAAGTGATCTCAAAGCACTACCCACCTTCATTGCTTCTCTCTGTACCTGCTTCACAGGTGCTGCACTTCAGCACAGGATTCATCATTTAGCTCTGGCCGTGAATCACAAGGCTCAACCCTAGTGCCTGTATCAAAACCTTAAAAAGACAGAGAAGCCCTCATAAAACTCAGATAGTTGAGCTATATGGGATCGTTTGGCAATGAGAAGGGAGTGGAAACGGTGTGATGGGGGCAGGGCAGGGGGCAGAATTGTAACCGTATGTCTTTTTCTATTGCCTTTGAATTTTCCCTCCCTCCCCCCAACCTTTTAACTTTTTTTTGTTTTTGTTTGTTTGTTTGTTTTTTAATTTTTGGCTGTGTTGGGTCTTCGTTTCTGTGCGAGGGCTTTCTCTAGTTGCAGGGAGCGGGGGCCACTCTTCATCGCGGTGCGCGGGCCTCTCACTTGTCGCGGCCTCTCCTGTTGCGGGGCACAGGCTCCAGACGCGCAGGCTCAGTAGTTGTGGCTCACGGGCCTAGCCGCTCCGCGGCATGTGGGATCTTCCCAGACCAGGGCTCGAACCCGTGTCCCCTGCATTGGCAGGCAGATTCTCAACCACTGCACCACCAGGGAAGCCCCTTTTAACTTTTTGAATCATGTAAAGGTAGTACTCATTCAAAAAATAAATTGAAAAATGAACAAAAGGAGTTGATTTACAGAAAATTATTAACTCAAATACTATCGAGGTGAAATGTGGATATGACAGCAGTCATGAAGGTCCTGTGCAAACGACTGGCACAGAGAAGCTCTGCCCCACTCTGTCAGCAGCCTGCCAATTGTGCCTTGGTCTGCTTCCTAGTAACAGACTGATTGATTATTGATCACCCTTTAAATCTTATGGGCTGAACATAAAGTGGTAAGAGAAGAAAAAAAACCAGCAAGACAATTCACAGATTTTTAGATGGAGAAGAAGCTGAGACAGCTTCTAACTCAGCGCCCTCACCAAACAAAAATTGTTGGGGATGGAAGGCTCAAGGCTTGTCAAGACTCGTTGGCAGGACTAAGACGTCCCTAAGCCCTGGGCCCTTGTTCTTTTGGAGGCTCTATCTCCCAGCAAGCATGTCTAAATGCACCTGCATTGAATAAATGTTGTTCGTATAATCTCTAAAGCATAATTCTAATTTTGCTTTTGAAGTGGTTTGACTCTTTTATTTTTTTTTATTCTTTTTTTACATTTTTATTATTTATTTTTGGCTGCGTTGGGTCTTCGTTGCTGCGCGCGGGCTTTCTCTAGTTGCAGCAAGCGGGGGCTACTCTTCGTTGCGGTGCGTGGGCTTCTCATTGCGGTGGCTTCTCTTGTTGCAGATCACGGGCTCTAGGCGCACGGGCTTCAGTAGTTGTGGCACGTGGGCTCAGTAGCTGTGGCTCGTGGGCTTCATTGCTCCGCGGCATGTGGGATCTTCCAGGACCAGGGCTCGAAGCTGTGTCCCCCGCATTGGCAGGCGGATTCTTAACCACTGTGCCACCAGGGAAGCCATGGTTTGACTCTTAGTAATGTAAAATTTATGGTTGCTTATGATTCCTGAGTATTTGAATAACTGTGTTCCCTGGGATTCCAGCAAAAAACGAAAACCTCAATAAAAGTTGTTTTCCTAGGAACATTCTAAATCTAAATTTCATAGTTAATGAAGGTGACATAAGGAGAAGTTTTAATTAAACATATTAACTTTGATCTTGCAATTTCCTTTGGTATCATCTTTGTTCATGACTTAAAAGTTTCCTAATGCCTGCAAAGGTCCTAAGTAACAGGCATTGTGAGCCGGTGGCAGCAGAGGTAGGAACCCACTCCCACTACCTCCCAAACCACTGTACCCTCTGAGAACACCAGTCTTTCAAAGGGAGAACTCCCATCACTGGCACTGACAAACAGAGCCCGTCTCCTACCCACTCCCACCTACACGGATGCTGCTAACAGTGGAGGTGATGGGAGCCCAGGGGGTCTATCCCCCCCGCCCCCACTCCTGAAATAACCTGCTGTGGAAGGGGCTGTCCCTCCCTCTTTCAGCACCTCCCTCCCATCAGCCCTTCTGGCAACTCCATATATCATCAAGGCTCTGCACAAAATTCTCTTACAAGATTTCCCAGAAAGAATCACTATTAAGTAAAAAAAAAAAAAAAAGGGAAGGGTGGTGCTTCTTAGAGGTTGACCCAGGCATGAGGAGAAAGAAACCAAGAATGTAAGCTGGGGACTGCAAGCTGATGCCTACCAGGTTTTGTTTTCAATAACAGAGTTCTCAGGCTGCCTCTTTTTCATTTCCATTTG
>NW_020175039.1:7568065-7664186 GCF_003031525.2 Neophocaena asiaeorientalis asiaeorientalis
TTTGGGGTGTGGGGGGGGGGGGGGGGGTGTGGAGAAGGGGGAGACCTTTGGAGTGGGGTTTGGTGCTGACAATATACATACAAATGAAGATGAGTCAAGGCTGGAAGCATCCAGATGACCAGGATGAAAAGCTCCCCGGGCACAGAGTCACAACTTCTATTCTCTTTAGGGACCCAAGAGATGACTGCAGGGCAACACAAAGAGTCTGAATGTGTCTGTTTTTTTTGTTTGTTTGTTTCTGTTTTTGCGGTACGGTCCTCCCACTGTTGTGGCCTCTCCGGTTGCGGAGCACAGGCTCCGGATGTGCAGGTTCAGCGGCCATGGCTCCCGGGCCCAGCCGCTCTGCGGCATGCGGGATCCTCCCAGACCGGGGCACGAACCTATATCCCCTGCATCGGCAGGCGGACTCTCAACCACTGCGCCACCAGGCAAGCTCTGAATCTGTCTGTTTTAACAGGATGTGGCAGCCCAGGGACTGCTATGTAACTGCCCCTACTCCTACACCTCAAAAAGCACACAGGAGACAGAGGCACCCAATTAGATATGCATTTATTGTCCTTGGTATGTACAAGTGTCAATGCATTATTCATCACCCGCATCTTTTATCCACTTAACTAAATCCTGTACTTGCTCAGTGCTTAGCCCGCGTCCCTCCAACACAGGCCCCGTGAGGTCCCAGAAAGCACTGGTCTTAGCTTAGTCCATGCAAATATAATAACATTAACAGCTAAAACTCATGGGCTTTTTTCTTGTGCCATTCCACAAGAATGGAATTTTGCTAAGCACTCCATTCATATCTCATTTAAATCTCAGAGTACCACACTGAGATAGGGATCGTCATTATCTCTATTTTACAGGTGGGAAAACTGAGGTTTGGAGAAATTAAATATCTTCCAAGAGCCAATTAGCTAGGGTAAGAAAAACCCAGGTAGTCTGGCTCAAGCCACTCTTTGAATCAGTCCCCTTCACGGCCTCATTAACTGACTTCTGACTGTTATTTCAGGTTTGCTGGTGACCTGTGCTCATGCTCACTACAGGCTAAGATTAAAAACCCTCTGCTGGGGCTTCCCTGGTGGCGCAGTGGTTGAGAGTCCGCCCGCCAATGCAGGAGACACGGGTTCGAGCCCTGGTCTGGGAAGATCCCACATGCCACGGAGCAACTAAGCCCGTGCGCCACGACTACTGAGCCTGTGCCCTAGAGCCTTCGAGCCACAGCTACTGAAGCCCATGCGCCTAGAGCCCGTGCTCCGCAACAACAGAAGCCACCGCAATGAGAACCCGCGCACAGCAACGAAGACCCAACGCAGCCATAAATAAATAATAAAAGTTTAAAGAAAACCTCTACTGGCCTCAGAGTGGTCACTCCTGAAGCACCTGTTCTCAGGGGCTCCATGTCTCCACTCTAACTCCACCTCACTCCCCCATGGCACTTTCCTACTATGCAGCCGGCACTAGCTTGGCTTTGCATACCCTCTCTCCTTTGAGTCTCACAGCCCCCCTATGAGGTGGGCAGGGCAGGCCTTTTATCCCCACACAACACAGGGAACTGGGCATAACAGGGATGGAGAGACTTGTCAAAGGTCACTGCAAGCATTTGGTACAGTTGGAATTCTAGCCCAGTTTTCTAGAGCCAAAGCCACCTCCCATTGCTGGTACTACATCTCAAGGTCATGATGAAGAAGGGAAGGAGACTCTCTAGGGTCCTTGGGTCTATGGCTTGTCCTCCTCTCACCAGAGGTCAGAAAATAGCTCTCTGGGATTCTCCAGGATGACTGACAACGGTGATTCCTTCCCAGTTAAGACTCTCCCCTTATCTGTTCCTTCGGGTTATGCAGTTCCCCAAACTGGTCTTATGCTCAAAGCACCAGTGTGCCCCAGGGGAGAGTAACACAGTAGCTTCCTAATTCTTTCATGTTGAGAGAGTTCACAATCCCTTTGCGACAGAAAGGAGCCCACCGAGCTAAAAGTGAGGCAAGGTGACGGGTAAAGGAGACAGCAGAAGGGGGGTGGGGCCCATAAGTCATAGAAAACTCCTTTAGAGTTTTGCCAAAGTTGGTCCAGCGCACTGCAGACAGACTGCTGATTCAGGGACTGGGAGAAGGAGGCCTCTGTCTTCTCTTTCATCTTCTCTTCTGCTCTCTCTCCCTCACACTCATACTTGTTGATCTGGTGGTGTTAAAGCGTGCCAGGATTCAAGAGGGGGTTCAGGTGATCAGGGTGGGGTTCATGGGGCTTTCTTGAAGGAAAGTCAGAGGCAGTCTGGTTGTTAATGAGGCAAACTATTCACCAGGGTCTTCAGAGTCAAAGGAATAATCCCAAAGACTAAATTCTCAAAGAAGTTCATCATTTTTCAGCACAGCTAACTTACCAGTTGCCTTATGTGATCTTGGACAGATGGCCTATCCTCTCCAAACTCAGTTTCCTCAACTGCAAAATGAGGCTAGAAGAGACCTACCTCCTTAGGATTGGGTGAAGATCAAATGAGATAATCTAAGTTCTTTGTCGACTCTAAGCCAACAGAGAGATGTCATTATTCCTCATTCACTAATCACCTTTACCCCTAATTGGCTGTTGTACACAAAGTGAGTACCATAATCTGCCATTAAATTGTTTTATTGGAAGAGATAAAAAGGCAACACAAACTGAAGAAAAGGTTAGCAGAAGAGAGCAGACAGTCCTGGACTGAAGTCAGCAGCAGCCTTGACGAGGAAATGCCGAGTTCTCTAACCTTTGCACCACACCTCAAAGGGCATTGGCCCCTGACTCACAGGTAACACAAATATTTTTTACTCCAATGTATTTCTTCGTTCAATACACTCATCCCGCTTTCCCTGGGTCCTCTCCACATTTATCAATATTATGACTGCCTTGTAAATAGTAACCTGAGTGTGATAAAAATATCACAGTCACTTATTTAAAATGCCAGCTTCTGGGTTCCATACCTAGAGACTCTGGGGTGAGCCTCACAATGGGTGACCCCAGACCCATTCTTTCAGACCCTCTGCATCGGTTTAGTTAAGTCCCAAAGGGCGCAGACTGTGTCATTTAACTACCCAGAATATCGTCAGTGCCCAACACTCAGAAATGATGCTTGCTAATAAACAAGAAACACCAGGAAGTCTGAACACTTGCTTCTTAAAAGACGTAACACTTTGTCCCCAGTATCATTTCACAACTTCAACCAGTTGCATAATTCCCACCCCTCCTTAAGAATGAAATTCCAGCCACATCAGTTTTCCTGTAGTGAACTTTTCTGACACCCCCAGGCTGGATTAAGTGGCCCTCCGTTGTGGTTCCACAGCTCCCAGACCAGACCAGCACTTACCTTATATTCTAGTTGTCAACTTAACTGTTAATCTTCCCCCCACTAGCAAAAAGTTTGCCCCCTTCCCTGAGGACAAGTGCTGTGTCCCCTTCTCTTTTGTGTTTCCACAATCTAGACTGGTGATCAGCACTAAATCAGCAGTCGTTAATGAAATGAACCACAAAGGGTATGGAATGGGACGGGACAGGTGATAAACACTTTGGGATGGAAGAGGGATGAGAACCCTCTGTGATGTTCTAGTACAAGGACCCTCTCCTCCTAGAATGAGCCACATGACTCTGTGTCGTTGTTTTCAAGGACTGGAGATTTTTTATCTTGTCTGTGGTTTGGGGGTTTTGAGAAATTATTTCAAGGAGTAGACATCAAGAGATGCTCCTTTTAATGCTGTGGAAGTGTGTCAGTTTTTTACACTAATTTTGACATCTTGAAGCAGCTGTTTCAATTAGCTCCTATCAGAGGATCACTCACACTAAGGTTATATTTGTTTATGTAGCAAATTGTCATAAATTGTATTACTTTTCACCCATGTGGTTACCTCCTGTAAGGGGATCATGCTTACCCACATTGTTGAACTCCATATGGCCATGTGACTTACTTTGGCCAAGTACTGTGGGCAGAAGTGAACAGAAGCACCTCCAGATGAGGCTGTAAGAGTAATTTTAGGCTTTAGATGCCCAGGTCCCAGGACAAAGATAATGATAGGAGCAGAGACCCAACTGACCCACAATGGACATAGAGTGTGGGCAAGAAATGAACATTTTTTTGCTATAAGCCCTGGCATTTAGGATTTGTTACTGCCACATAACCTGGCGTTTCTTGGCTCGTGTCCAGATACCCACACGTCCCCTTTTTTTAATCAATGAAAATGTTCACACACAACTAGCTCGTTTTGTAATTTTAAGAAACATATTTCTTTTTTTTTTGGCCATGCCTCGTGGCATGTGGGATCTTAGTTCCCCAACCAGGGATCGAACCTGGGCCCCCGGCAGTGAGAGTGCCAAGTCCTAACCACTGGACTGCCAGGGAATTCCCATAAAATATATTTCTTAATATATACCTCTGTGGGTCTCAGTTTCCATGTCTGTAAAGTAAGGGAAAGAATAGTAACATAATGATAATATCAAATGTTAACTAAATGCTTATCATGTGTCAGGCTGAGTACTTTATTTTTAATTAATTTATTTTTTTGGCTGTGCAGCATGCCGGATCTTAGTTCCCTGACCAGGGATTGAACCCGCGCCCCCTGCCATGGAAGCGTGGAGTCTTAACCACTGGACAGCCAGAGAAGTCCCAGGCTGAGTACTTTAGAAAAAGTATCTCATTTTATCCTTACAACAACCCAATGAGGTAGGCATTATTATTATCATTATCATTATACAGACAAGGGAACAGAGGCCTGGAGAGGTTAGGAAACTTGCCCAAGGAAATAAAGATACTAAGAATTAGTGACGGAATGAAATGATCTGGCACCAGGGCCTATTCTCCTGACTTCTGTATCTGTGGGGTCATCTCTAAGATCCTGTCCATCTGGGACCCACTAAGACTCTGTGACACTGCCATATGGTAACAACTGCCCTGGGTCTTCAATTTTGAAACCAAGACCCATTTCCACCACTGCCCTTCTCTTGCAGGTTTAAGAAGATCACGTGTGCTGTGCTTTGAACATCTTGGAGGAAGCCACCAGAGAAATGGAGGGGATGTCCCAGGCCACAGAAGATGTGCCTCCCCTGGGTGCAGGGTCTGCTCCAGTTACTTTCCTCTCCAAAGTTGCTGCCTTGCTGTGTGAGAAATGTGCCACCAAAGCAGAAAGCCTGCCTGCTCTTGCCGGCAGATTTTTACATAGAGATGGAGATCACTTACTGGAGAAGTGGTAGCCAGGGCGGGGGCTTCCTCTGGGGGAGGCCGGGATGAGGAGGTGTGGCCTCATTGTGTGGCTCTGGACTCGGGTTTGCAGCCCCAGGTCACAGGGAATTTTGTTCATTTTATCCTACTAATCCTCACAACAGGCACACCTCAGCCCCCTAAGAAAGGAGCAAGGCATAAGAATTTTCCCTAGTGGAAGCCCAACTCCTTTCATAGAATGACATTGGAGGAACACACACAGACTTCCCATATCTTGAGCCCAGTGAGACCCTGCAAGGCACCTGCATCCATCTCCCTTCTTCTGTCAGGCAGAAAGGCTGTTTTGAGAAGACACTTTCATTCTCTCTTGATGACCTGGCTCTAGAGATTGAAAAGAGCTCGAGTCCAACTGACGTGAAAAGAAACTGGTTCCTTCAGAAGAACAGAAATGCCAAACTAAGGGCCTCCAGAGTCTCTCAGCCAGAGGGCAGTAATGAAGCTCTCACCCATCAACCTGTCCCCAGAACAATCCTGAACTCCTTCCAAGGCTCTTGCAGATTCAATCCCAGGGTCTTGTCATGGAAAGAGCCCAGAAGTAGACTCCTGGCTCTGTCATTTTCTAGTTGTATGACTGTGGGCAAGCCACTTCACTTCTCTGGATCTGTACCTCCTTCTCCGTGAATGATGGAGTTGGACAAGACAACCTCTAAGTATGCTCCCAGCAGTAGGATTCCAGGATGCCATGGGGTCTGTGGTTCTGGGACCATGTTGGCATAACTGTCTTGCCTGACCATTAGCAAGAATGGCATCATTGGTTTACCTCCTCCCATCCACTCCACCCTCCCTAAGTGTTACTGGAAGACTGGTGTCTCTTAACTTCTGTCCCTCTACCCACCTTCCAGCCACATCTAACTCTCCTCCTGTCCCCACTACCAGTGTGTACAACCTGTGGAGGGGAAGTACAGATGGATGCCGCCAAAGGTCATCAGCCACTTTGTTTTGACCCTCAGCAGCTCTGGCAAAGGACACGGCAGAATTGCTGTTGGGGTGTTTATGAGGATTTCACTCACCTGCCTTCTCATCTTCCGTTAGCTGACTGAGTTCACAGAGATTTGGTTCCATTTTGGCATCCCTAAGAGTAGAGTTGAAGCATGAGAGGGACAAGATGGATTTTTTTAGGGCCCTAAGCAATATGACATGAGTAACCCCTCATGTTTTTCTACGAGAAAGAGTTCTACCAACGGCTGATGGTCAATGACATCAGCAAATCAACTCCCTGCTCAGGCTCCTCTGACCACAACTCCAGTGCCCCCCATTCAGATGCTCTTCACCATGCCTTCCTTTGGGCAACTAAATTCTTACTCCCTCCCCTGCAGGGGAGTGTCCTGCAGTACTCCCCCCTACCCCCAGCTGATCTGGGCCCTAACTCATTGGTGCTGATTCAAAGAAAAGCAGGCCCCTCAGGCGGCCGGAGGGTGGACCTGGGCCAGAGTCTGCAGGAGTGGGCAGGAGGGCAAGCAGAGGCGGGAAACCCATCAATCAGCCTGTCACCAAGTCTTTGCCGATCCCCTCCCCCACTCCCTACCGGGACTTGGTCCCATGCCGAGCTGCACAGTGGGGTCCCAGAGAAGGAAGGGGAGAAGACAGGAGTCTTTATTTTGTAGCAGCTAAAGATGTAAAGATGGAGCTCATTCTTTTTGGGGGTCCATCCCCAAGTGTGCTAACCCACCGTCACTCACAGGAGGAAGGTCTGAGTACTGCCGGTAAAGGCTGCCACGGTGGAGCTTAGGGAAAGGGGCAGCCAGGGTAGAGTTTTGAATCAGTATTTGCAAAGTTTTAGACATAAGAGTGAGATAATGTCAGTTGTTTATAAGAAAGAGAGGAGGCAAATAGAAATTATGAGCAGAGTTTAACGCCCTCAAATCGACACCCTTGGTGCTACCATTGCCACCGCCCCCCCCCCTTCTCTCCTACAGGCTTGCTGGGTATGGGGTAACTCCTTTGAGTTAAAGCACTGTTTTTAAAATGTCCCTGCTAAAATGAATCAACTATGCTACTCTGAGAATGTCTTTTTAACCCTGTTATTACCCAGGACTGCATTTGCAGAGAGGGAATACAGGCCCATAAAAGATTCAGGGGCACAGAAAAGTGACTTTGGGATGAGGAGGATAGACTTTAGAAGCGCAGAGCCCTAAGCAGTGAAATCGTGACTCAATGACTTAACCTTGTGTAACTGAACTAGGGGCAGTGAGTCAACTCCTTTGAGGCTTAGTTTCCCCATCTAGTGAAGAGGAGTAAAGCAGAAACCTCCACGGGGCCTCGGTCAGAGAGGCACAATACTAGCACTGCATAGGCACTCTGATACACAGACACTGAGTAAAGACGAGAATGGGGAGAAATGAGCTCGTGGGCAGGGAGCGCCAGACAAAACGGCATTTTCTCGTCCTTCTGAGGCCCGGCTTGACGAGCAAAACGTATCCAGGGCTCCCTCTGCTGTCCATTCCTTACACCCATCTTCCTGTATCAAATACAAAGTGCCCAGGGTCCTGAGCCTGGGGCGCAGAATGGGCTCGTGCCCTAATTTAATCAGTGGAGTCCTGTTTGCACTTTGTTAACGTTATTTCTTGAAAACTTTCTTTCTTTTCCATTCTGCTGTTCCTTCCCTAATTTTATGCCTTTGTCTCATGCCTAGGTTGGCCCTCCCATCACCAATATATCCTTCACAATATATCACTCTCAAAAAACCTCAGTCTCTTTATCTGTAAAAAGAAAATGTTCTCTGAAGTTGAAGCCAGTAAAATAACAGAGTTAAAGTTCGATAACGGAACTTCTAGGTTCAAAGTTCATCCTTTTTCCACATTATCACCTCTCTCTGAAGTGTGTGACCTTAAACATAACATTTAACTTCCCTAAGCTTTTTCCTCGTCTGTAAAATGGAGGAAACAATTGTATTCATCCCATGAGCCTGGTGCGAGGAGAAAGGGTGACAATGAAGGAGCAAAGGAGAATCGACAACAGAAAGAGCACAGTCAATACTTGCTATGGTCCTAAAGCACAGTGCGTTCAAGTAACTGGAGCAAGTTAGGTGCTTACAGTGGAAACAGAACATGAAAACAGATAAGACTGGAAAGGTAAACAGGAGTCAAGTCATGAAGAGCGTTGGAAAATATGGTCCCACAGTCAGCCAGTGCAGGCTGTCGTGAGGATTACATGAGTTTATACGGGTCAAGCCCTTAGAACACAGTCAGGCTCCCCACAAGGCGCATGTGTTAGGTATTCCTGATAAAACCCTCCCGCTGCTAATCACGACTTAAAACGAAAGCAGGGAAATTTGTGAGCAGAACAGCCTTGAGTCGATGAGTTAAGGAATAGCTGCTTGAAGGAGAAAAGACTTAGAAAAAAGAACATCAGGAAACAGAAGTGAAGACCCACATCAACCCTGTAATACTGGCCTTTGAATTTTAACAAATTACATCATTTCATGTGCATGGGTACACACTCATGCACACACACACACGCAGCTCCCTCTCAACAGAGAGAAGCCCCTCTCCTACTGGCTCCCTTTCAAGCCATACCTCCACTCAGCAACCTGTTGGCTCTGCCCAGTGGTAGCGCCATTAGGGCATCTCCCTGCGTCAGTGTAATCTTTTGACCTACTTCTGGGGGGCCATGCTCTACTTAGGTTCACCCACTGGTCTGTGTCTTCACTGCTCTAGTTACTCAATTGAAAAGCCCAGTGTTTTTGACAGTGTATTTATTTAATACTTTCCTCCTGTACTGACCTTCTGAAAGGGAAAAAAAAATTCTTGAAGACTCTGAAAATGTGCTTAGAGACCTGAACACCCTGAGTTTGACAAATGCTTGATAAATAAAATCTTATTCAATTAAATGCTTTATTGCTACAGAAGTCAACGGGTTTTTACAACGGGTAAGAATAGTTTTTAGTATTATTAACAAAATGAAAATACTAAATTAAAATGTTCTCTTCAAACTAGCAAACCCTAGAAAATACACCCAAGTTCATCTTAATTATATATTAGTGGGTTGTTTGTCCCAAAAGACCTGTAATTATTAAATCCTTTGGTCTCTTTCTTTACTTAGTCTGCTTGGTCACATGATGACATTATGGAAATTTAAAAATAACTTAATACTTACTAAACTGTAATTTTACACAAGCGCTTAACCATTTTATATATGCCCTCAAGATGAATCTTCCATACCTTCCACTTCATTGCCAGGCTATGTTCCTTTCTTGTGGTTATACTGTATCACCCCCTAGCGTTATATATGATGCTTGCAGCCAATACATGATGTCAAATCTCTGCTTTACTGAAGGAATGAATAATATCTGTAGATAAGTACTTTCTTGATTTATAGATTAGGTTTCCAAAGAATATATGTAAATCCATTGGGTTCCAAGGCCAAAGTACACCATATAAATCTTCAAAAACATCTAGAGAACTAGTGACCATACCATGATACCTTATGAAAGTTGTTTTCCAATGTCACTGCACAAAACATATAGTGAATATAGTGTTATAAAATCAACAATGATTATTCTGTTTTTCCCTGCTGACATTTCTAGAGATACATCAATGTTTAATGTCAATCCAGGAAAATGGAGCAGCAGGCTTCAGTAACAGAGAACAAAACCATAGACAAAGAGATGGCTCTAGTTCCACTTAAAAGGTTAATTTCTGGGCTTCCCTGGTGGTGCAGTGGTTGAGAGTCCACCTGCCGATGCACGGGACAAGGGTTCGTGCCCCGGTTCTGAAAGATCCCACATGCCGCGGAGCGACTAGGCCCGTGAGCCATGGCCGCTGGGCCTGCGTGTCCGGAGCCTGTGCTCCGCAACGGGAGAGGCCACAACAGTGAGAGGCCCGCTTACCACAAAAAAAAAGGTTAATTTCTTTCAATGACTAGCATCTATTACTATCACATCTTGAGCTGCTGAAATAGTTGATATTTTTTAGTTTTTTTTACTTCATAGAATTTAATTAACATGTTTTCTAGCTTATAATGACTCCAGCTTGCTGGGTCTTCTTGTTCAATGGCATTGACTTTGTAGAATTTATCAGTTCTCCTTATTTCCTCTAAATTCTATTAATTCTTCAGTTTGCTCAAGAACATCTTCAGAGCCATCCCCACCTACTTATCTAGTGTTTCCTATCTTCATCATGGCCCAGAAATGCTAAAAAATCATGCACACATTTTTTCTGTTTAAATGTCCCTATTTGTTTCTAGCAATGCTTTTCTGCCTTGAAGTCCACTTTGTTAAATATTAATACTGCTTTTGTTTCATGGATTAGTGTTTTCAGGTTATATTTTTTATCCCTTTACTTTAAATCTTTCTGTATCTTTGTTTTTAGTGTGTCTGTATCTGATTCTTTAGGTCTTTCTTTAATCTTTATATTTTGTGTATGTAATCCAATTTGACAATCTTTATCTTTTAACTGAAGCCTTTAGTCTGTTTGTATGTAATGTTATTACTGATACATACATACACATATGTGTGTATTTATGTATATGCTTAAATCTACCATCTTACTACATACTGTCCTACTAGTTCTTTTCCTATCCCTTCTGATTGTTTTTTAATTCTATTTCCACTGCGTTAATTTGTTATACATTATTTTCTACTCTTTTAATGATTACCAGAGATTACAACATATACTTGATTTGTAGTTTGACCTCTTCCAGAACAATCCAAGAACCTTAGAACTATTTACCCTTTCTCAACCTATATGCTGTTGCTATAATACATTTTAGTATTACCCCCAAATTTATTATTGCTACTATTTATACAGTCTATATTCACTTGTACTTACCTATTTCTCCTTTTTTGTTGACTTTCATTACTTCCTGCATTTTCAAGTCTTAGATTAGTTACTTTCTGTCCAATAGGTGGACCTGCGATAATAGTTTTGTTTGAAATTGTCTTTATTTCACCTTCATGTTTTAAGAATATGGTCACGGAGTACAGAATATGAAGAACTTTGAAGACATAAATCTATTGTCTTACAGAGTCTATTGTTAAGAAGTTGACCGCCTTAGTGCTGCTCCTTTTATTCTACTAGCTGCTTTTAAGATATTCCTTTTGTCTCTGGTATTCATAATACTATGATATTCTTAGGTGTTATTTTCTTTGTACTTATTTTGCCTAAGGCTTACAGGGAGATTCTTGAATATGTGGCTTGATATTTCTTTATTGATTTGGGAAAATTCTTACCCATTATCACCCCTCCTCTTTCTCCTTCTAGAACTCGTTACACACTTGTTATTAGAACTCTTCACTTTATTTCCTATGTTTCTTACACTTGTTCATACCTTTCCATTGTTTTTTGTGCTTCTGGATATTTTCTTTTGATTTCTCTTTCTAGACAGAGATTCTCTCTTAATCTGCATCTAATTTGCTGTTAAATTCATCCATGGAATTCTAATTTTACCTACTAAATTTTTTACTACAACAATTGTTTTGTGTGTTTTTTGGTAATAAAATTCTTAGTCTTGTCTTTTATTACCTTGTTCATATTATGTAGTTATTTTAAAGTCAATGTCTGATATTATTTGGATACTCTCTGGATCTGTTTCCATTGTTTATTGTTTCTCTTGGTTTTTTTTAAAATTTTTTTTATTTTTTGCCATACGTGGCCTCTCACTGTTGTGGCCTCTCCCGTTGCAGAGCACGGGCTCCGGACGCGCAGGCTCAGCGGCCATGGCTCACGGGCCCAGCCGCTCCGCGGCATGTGGGATCTTCCCAGACCGGGGCACGAACCCGTGTCCCCTGCATCGGCAGGGAGACTCTCAACCACTGCGCCAT
This sequence comes from Neophocaena asiaeorientalis asiaeorientalis, assembly GCF_003031525.2. Lineage (NCBI taxonomy): Eukaryota > Metazoa > Chordata > Mammalia > Artiodactyla > Phocoenidae > Neophocaena > Neophocaena asiaeorientalis. The sequence goes on from NW_020175039.1 coordinate 7,580,053, forward strand.
CAGGGAAGCCCCTCTCTTGGTTTTTAAAATCAAACTATCTTGTCTCCTTGTACACTTGGTTATTTTTACTTGGGTGCCAGATATCATATATTAAAAAGTATAGAGATAATTGAAGTTTAGAATATCTTTTCTTTTTCCAGAGAGTATTTACATTTGCTTCTTGTAGGCAGCTAGGGCACTAGGAATTCTAAATTAACTAAATCCAATCATGGGTTAAGATGATTCAGAACTCATCTTCAGTCCCAGTGAGGACTTATTTCTTGCTCACTTCTACTCCCGGTGTGTAGCCTGCTGGAGGTGTTTTACTCCATACTGGGATCTCACCAAATCAAAGGAAGAGCTAATATCCAGGCAAGAACCTGGGCAACTTCAGGGAATCTTAGAGGCAAAAATTCATGATCTGTCTCTTAGGGTATTTCCATTAAAAGACTCAATTCCAGCTAACCAGCTCTCTCTGTGTGTGACTCTGCCCAATTTATAAATTCCCAGAAGAATAATTTGTTTGATCAATTGTATCAGTTTGTATTATGTGACCAAGGGAAAGGATCCTGCTATTGGTAGCCCCACCATAACCAAATGGAATGAAAAAGGTAAGTTGCTCAAAGGAAGAGATTTGGGGAGACAAAAATGTCTTATTATGGAACATAAGAAAGAGTAAGGAATCAGAGATCACAAAAGATGGGGAACGAATTTGGAGGAGAATATGATTTCAGCTCTAGAAATGTCAAAACAGGTTTCTGTGAAACATCTGATTTGGTCAGGGTGCCAGCAGAAAACAGATGGGACACTAAAATGGGGTGACTGAGGAGAGCTGAATAAAGGGACTAAGGTCAACAATGGATGAAGCCTTCAAGGACTAGTAACAATCGGAAGTCATTACCACCCTAGGTCTTCAGGAATAAGGGGAGAGTGGTTACTAAATCTCAGAAAGAGCAGCTGTAAATACAGGAAAGAGCCACCTAAGAGAGCGGAAGCCTTCAGTCGAAGGTCTACCTGAAGCAACTCTGCCAAGGAGGAACAGAGGAAATAAATATCATGATTCTGCTTTCTTCTCATCTGCCAAGTCTTCTGCTGGTGCCTCCCATTTATTGAACCTAACCAGAAGCCAGAGAACAAGAAAACACATTGCTACAGCCCATACAAGGCAGAGGATCTCCTGGAGCAGAGCTGGGTGGTAAAGATGATGTATCTGGAGAGACTCCCTTTTCTGCGTGTTGCTTCAGTGGCATAAAGAACCCAAAATGATCAAAGAATTGCCTCAAGATTTCAATTTAAATAGAACCAAGACTGTGTTCCCTGGAAGAAGCATTTCTTCCTTAGGCACCGAGACCTCTAAACTCATCAAATTCAAGGTCACAAAGCAAGGGAAACAAAAAATGCCTTCAGTGGGTCAACTGGCATAATTCTCAGTGGTGTAAGTCCCACTTCGATCCCTTGATTTCTTGACCTGTGCATCCTATGGGGGAGAAAGCACTGTTGGGTTTAAGGTACATACTGTATCTCCTAAAACGGTACCTAACCTCACAGAAAGTTACCGCCCAGCTGATCCTATAACCGAGCCTTTGGCAAACCATTAAGTCCACCAAGCTAACTGTCTCCGGATAACGGGGCACATGGTAAAACAACTGACTTCCGTGAGTGTGAGCCAACTGCTGCAATTCCTTTACTTCCTTCACTGTCAGAGACGACACGTATCACTGTACGGGATATCACAGTGATGAATTAGGCGTTCTGCAAGTCCATGAACATTGATGCTGGCAGACATGTTGTAGGCAAGAAAGACAAATCCACACCTGTAATACACATCTATCCCTAATTAGACAAACTGCTATCCTTTGCGTGATGGAAGGCATCTAATATAATCACTTGGCCAAGTGGCACCCCCTAGGGAATGGTGTCACTTTAGCTCAGCACCGGCCTCTTGCAGTTCACCACTCGGCAGAGGCAACAGCATCATCCTTGGTAAGGGGAGACCCCTCTTTCTGAGCTCATACACAGGCTCAGTCGCCACTATCATGCTTGTTTTGTTCGTGGGCCTCTACTGAGCAAGCACCGAGGTAGTGACTGGGGAAATTGCTGACTGACATCCACAGAACGGGTTATCTTATTTTTCTGCTTAGTGAAAACAATATCCATAATGGATGCTTTCTTGTAGGCATTTACCTGGGATACACACATCATCAATTCTGTACTCATTCTAAGAATTGTCGACAAATTTGTCCTTGCACCATTCTTGTCACCAACCTTTGATTCTTATTCTTTCCAACTCCAGCTGGTTAAGTCTAAGACTCTGGAGCAGGTTTAAGTTGTAGTTCAAGTCACTCTGCCACTCAGTCTCTACAATCTAGCAAAGGGAACATTCCACTTTAGAAGGTTGCTGTACATTTATAATTTTACAATTTATACAATTTATAATTTTATGGACCAGGTAACAGATGGGCAGTTTCACATGCATAGAAACTCTACGTTCAGGCATTCTACCAGTAGCAAACAAGAGCTACTTTTCAAATGGATAAGAGATGTTAGAAGCCTCTAACTCCAAACCCTTAGTGCATGTGACTCTTCTTTTAGAGCATCACAGAGCACCTCTACCACTAACACTTCCAGTCTATTGGGATTTGCTAGGTCATAGATGAAATGGCAGTAACTTGGATTATGACTTGGACCTGTTCCAAAGTCCTTTCTCCAGTCGCCACTCAAAACCGATTGCCTTACAGGTTACTCAGTAAATGGGACAGAGAAGCACACCCAAATGTGATGTTTTGTCCCCCAAATCCAAACAGATCCAATAAATATCATGCCCCCTTCTTAATTAGGGGTGGTCTAAAGTGAAGAAACTTGTCTGTCACTTTAGATAGGCAGGGTGACCTAAATCACCGTATGCATGTCGAAGGCACGTAAGATTCACATTACTTCCTGATCTCACTTGGTCCAGTTATTTCATCAGTGTAATGGATCACTGATATTCTGTGAGACATGATCAAGATCCATCAGAATTATGACAGAGAATACGTGAGTTGCTGGCCCTGAAGTAAAACAATGTAAGTATACTGCTGTCCCTGTAACGTGAAGGCAAACTAATTTTGATTGCTTTGCATATAGGGATGAGTGGAAACATTTGTTAGGTTAATAGCATGCCAGGGCCAGAGGCGTTGCTTTCCTCCAATATAGAACTACATTTGGAATCACACCGAGATTGGTTATGACCAAGACCATTGCTCATGACAATTTCAGTTGTTCAGTCGTGCCATTAATCTGATTCCCCAGGGATTCCTTTTGGTTTACTATCTTGGTAGATATTTTAGGTGCAGGGGGAGGGGAGGAGGCAGAGGAGTACAATTCTAGGTTTGTGCTTGACTTTTCCAAAACTAAGAGCCTTCCCTCCATTGGCCAAGGGATGAATGAAAGTTAATTCACCAGCTACTAAGTATTATCTAGTCCCATTCTACATTCTGGGAGTGGGGTAAAAACCCCAGGATGGCAGGCAGCATTCCACACTACCCACTGATGACTCAATCCAAGATAGCATCTGACTTCCGTAAGCTCCTGTTTTGATCATAGTCAATGGCCTCAGGTTTCCATGCGGAAGAACTGAGGCACAATTTACAGTGTATACTTGTAGCCTAGTTGTAATGTTCTTCAGTGACTTGCAATTTGCAAGGTGGTTTGAAGGACAAAATGCAAGAAGTGTTACTTTTAAACTAGACGGTTTGTAAGTTTAGAATACAATTCCAGTAATAAGTTTTATGTTATGGATACTTGCCCTTCTAAAATTATAGCCAATCTGATTTCCTCTTGGAGATTTTTCTTGTCATGTGTAGTTTTGATGAGACGGTTGACTAAGGTGCCAAGGGACAGAAATGTAACCTCAACTAAGCCAATTGGACCCTCTCTTCAGGTTTTTGACTCCAAAATAATGCCCAAAAGAAATAAAGGGGGCTTCCCTGGTGGCGCAGTGGTTGAGAATCCGCCTGCCAATGCAGAGGACACGGGTTCGAGCCCTGGTCTGGGAAGATCCCACATGTCGCAGAGCAACAAAGCCCGTGCGCCACAACTACTCAGCCTGTGCTCTAGAGCCCACGAGCCACAACCACTGAAGCCTGTGCGCCTAGAGCCCGTGCTCTGCAACGAGAAGCCACCGCAATGAGAAGCCTGCGCATTGCAACGAAGAGTAGCCACCGCTCAATGCAACTAAAGAAAGCCAGCGCAACGAAGACCCAATGCAGCCGTAAATACATTTATTAAAAAAAGAAATAAAGGGGACTGTCTCTCAGCTCCTCCATTGATAACTGTGAAGATGCCCTGGTTTCTTCATCTTACAAACCTAGTCTTTTTCTTCTAGCCTGTGAAGCACTCAATTATGCTCCAATAAATATCTCTTCTGCTTTAGTTAGCCTGAGTCAGTCTCCTACATGCAACCAAAAAACTAACTGAAACAGGTAGGAATTGGGGCAGCTCTGTGATCTTGGCAGGAGTCCATGAACGTTTTCCAAAGCTTAGTGCTTTACCTTAGTGTATCTGTGTCATTTGATTCAAATTCTCTAAAAAGAAATGATTGGAGGAATTCCCTGGCAGTCCAGTGGTTAGGACGCTTTGCTCTCACTGCCAAGTGCCCAGGTTCCATCCCTGGTTGGGGAGCTAAGATCCTGCATGCCACAAGGCACGGTCAAAAAATATATATATAGATGATTGGTTCCATTTACTCTATCATTTGTCCATCCCTTTTTAATAGTGCTTGGGGAAATTCTTTTGATTCATGTGCAAAAAGCAGCCAAACCATAACTTACTTTCTCCACAGCCTGGAGTAAGCTAAAGAAAGACTAATCTACAATTAGAATAAAATACTAGGTGAAACACCTGGAAAAGTTATTATTTCTTGATCCTTAGCAAAAATATCCTAGAATGTAACCCTTGACAGATCCACGTGACAACTTCACAGATAAAACCACAAGCAGATGGGATGCAGCAGAGTAAAACAAACCTTCTCCTTACAAGGAACGGCACAAAAGTCCAAAGAATTTTAGCTGTAGAGTACTCCGGATTATGGGTTATGGGTATGTCATATGGTCGTACACACACACACAAACACACACACACACGGCATATTAGCTTCCTGTATCAAAAAATCTTGCTTTAGCTCTTTTCCCTGGGATCAAAAATGTACTTTATAAAAGCTTCTCAGCCCAAACCTCACATCTCTTCCTCCTTCCCCAACATCGTAACTCATCCTCTTGTCACAAGCAGTTTCCCTCCTGATTCCACTTCCTTTCTACTGAAATACAGCACCACTATCTCCCAACTTAGCACTCTTTCCCTCTCCAAGATCCAGTTACTGAGTGTTCTAAAGCCAATTTTACCTAATTTGTTGTTTGAGAGGGAAACTAGTATATCCTTTCTACAAATGAGGAAATTGAAGAAACAGAATAAACTTGTCCAAGGTCACTAGCTAGTAAGAAATTTAAACTCCTACTTCTGACTCTAGAATCCATGTTTTTAACCACTATTCTACATTTCCTTGTTCTTGTCCTAATTTTGTTTCCAAATTAAATTTTGGGAACACTTTGCAGATTTCAGGTAAAAAAAATTAGCATTTTGATTGAAACTGCCTTATATAATTAAAACACTTTTATCACATAAACCAGGAGTTTGTAAATGTTTAATGAGCCAAGCTGTTTCACCCCTGCTAGCAAACTTAAAGAGTAGTGATCATATCTTGCCCTTATTTCAGGGAGTGGTCAATGCACACTGGTTTAATGTACGGTCTCTATCTTCAATTAACCCCCTTCTTCACTGGCTGAACCCACAAATATAGCTGAAGTTCTCTGGTGTCAGCCATACCTCCCACACTCCTCGATACTCCTTCTCAAGGGTCCTGGCTTACAGAGCTGACTGTGGCATGATAGTAACTTGACCCCTGACTCATTTTGACTCACGTATCCCAAAACATATACTCGAAGTTTCCCTTCCCCGTTGTTGAATTCTGGCCCAAAGTGCTATCAACAACAAAATGGCTTTTGGTTTTCCAGAGGAAGACCGTTAACAGTGAAATTTTTAAAACTCTGTACAGATTGCTTGGCTCTGGTTCTACTCCCAAACTGCTGATGTTATTTCCAATCTTAACCGAGTCCTCCCACAATTCCTTCTTAGCCCATTTTTGGTCCCAAAATTCAGCCTCTAGTCCTCATCTCTCGCTAATTATCCTTTGAAACAAAGCTCAAGTATCCCCAGCCCTCACCTACACACCCAAAACAAAACTTGCAATTAGATGTGTTCCTGTTTGGGCTTTCTGGTGACCTGTATACACACAAATAGCATTGGGCTGGCCCAAAAGTTCATTCGGGTTTTCCGTAACATCCTTAGGAAATATTTAGAATACAATGAGATGGCCTGTAAGCTTAGAGTCTAGTGAGGAACACAGGCATTATTTTTTACCCTGATGCAAAGTCAATTAAACAGCTTAGAAAAACAAAGGTTCAGAAAACCACTGTAAAACCAAGCCAGAGGGCGGGGAAGCAGATTACGAAGGCACACACTCTTGAGCCCATAAAATAGAAGGCAGCCTAGTACAGTGAGAAGGCACGGATTAGGGGTCAGAAACCTAATTTCCAGCCCCACCCCTACCAGTTACCTCCTGTAGTCTTGGAAAAGTCACTATTTTTTTTCTTATCAATTTATTTATTTTTGGCTGTGTTGAGTCTTCGTTGCTGTGTGTGGGCTCTCCCTAGTTGCAACTAGCAGGGGCTACTCTTCACTGCGGTGCATGGGCTTCTCATTGCAGTGGCTTCTCTTGTTGCAGAGCATGGGCTCTAGGCACGCAGGCTCAGTAGTTGTGGCACAGGGGCTTACTTGCTCCATGGCATGTAGGATCTTCTCGGACCAGGGCTCGAACCCGTATCCCCTGCATTGGCAGGCAGATCCTTAACCACTGTGCCACCAGGCAAGCCTGAAAAGTCACTATTTTTTTAGCCACAAAAAATATTTACTGGGCTTCCCTGGTGGCGCAGTGGTTTAGAGTCCGCCTGCCGATGCAGGGGAAAACGGGCTTGTGCCCCAGTCCGGGAAGATCCCAAGTGCCGCGGAGCGGCTGGGCCCGTGAGCCATGGCCGCTGAGCCTGCGTGTCCGGAACCTGTGCTCCCCAACAGGAGAGGCCACGACAGTGAGAGGCCATGTACCGAGAGAAAAAAAAAAAACCTTACTATTTCAACAGCCTTCTAATTGGTCTCTATGCCCCCCACCCACTCCTCTTAAACTATCATAAAAAAAACAACTATGTTTAGGCGTATCAGTTCTGGAGCCAAGAATGCATGGGTTGAAATCCCAGCTTCATCATTTACAAGTTATATAACTTTGTCATGTGTAAATAAGATTATCTCCACTTCATGAAGTTGTTGTGGTATTAAATAACACTCTATGCTTAGAATACCCAGGCTCAACAAATGTTAAACGTCACCTCACCACTTTTAAAATTCTAGTAATTCTCTATTGCCTACAGAATCACACCCAAATTCCCAAGCAAAGTAACACAAAAGCCTCCAAATAAGACTCCAAATTAGTAATCCCAGCTCCCATCACATGCTCCATTCTACTACCAGGCATTACGCGGGAAACTAAGCAGAGAAGTTAAGAAACTTAACATACACCATACAACTACCTAGGCAGTTTGGCTGAGTTGGTGCTTCTTAACCACGGCCACCTAATGCTTATTCAACTCCCTATGTGGATCCAAAATCCCATTCCTGCAGGCCTGTGTCAAACATTTCTACAAGGTCAATGTGTGGTCAGACAAAACACCAAGTTCATAGGCAGTGTATGTCATCCTACCTTCAAAATATTAAAATCTATACATTAACTGTGATTTTAAAAGTTTGCATTTTTTGAACCAATGTATCTCAAAGAAATCTAACTGGCAAGAACAGACTTAGGCTCATATTTTTATGTCATGTACCATCTGACTATTGAAAAAAAAACTGGATTATGACAACCCATCTGAGCATGTTCTTCCAACAAAAATTAAAAGAATTTTAGTATCCAAGTCCTTTTTTAGAAAGTTAATGCAATGCAAATAAGAACATCTAACTAATAGAATTAACAACAAACCAAAGTAATTTTGTTACATAAATTAACCCATTTATTATAGGCTAGCAACGTATCAAATGGTGGCGCTTCTACTGGTCCTTCAATTCCTTCAGTCTTCTGATGGCAGACTTTACTGTGACGGCAGAAGTGGTGCTGGAAAGAAAAACAAATTTGGTTCCAAAACTAGTTAACATGTAGAATGGCAAATGAGAAATGTGCCTCATTTTTACATTACAATCTTAATGACAATGATGGCATCTATTAACAGCCACGTCTTCAGAACCTGAATCTCATGCATCTGATTTCTCAGACAGCGGAGCATGAAATTAACATGAAGGAATGACTACAAGAGGCTGACTGAACTCATTAAAAGAGAACGGACAGAATGTCCTAAGAAACTAATAAATTGTAAGATGGTACGGTGAGATATCAAGAAAACAATGACTAAGGTAGTAAAGCAGACTACAGGACACTGTGGAAATGACAGAAGAATGTTTTGCCACAACACTCAGGAACTGCACCTGAAAAACATACACCCACCCCACCCCCACGTGGTAGATGAATGCTAATTTAACCATCAGGGCCAAGAGAGCAACCAACTCCCCACTTCCCCTTTCATCCTCACAGACACTCCCACAGGTGCTTTTACGTATATCCACATTATCATTTCAACATTTTCCAACGTTTTACATTGTTTCCATTTTAAATTTAAATTTAACAAAAATCAACAACTTCAACTACACTAGCCAAGTCCCTTAACTGTATGTAAGTGACTATTGTATTGGACAGCCCAAGCCCACACACTAGCTAGAGGAAAAACATGTCAACCTGCAGGGTCAGCAATGAATTCCAAGGTTAGCGGCCTTCAAGAGTGGCCTGAGTTTCCAGGAACGGATAAACTCAGGAGTCCACGCAATCAATAACCAGCACAGAGGTTTATCACAGCAATAAATATCACCTGGCCCTTGTCAGTCACAAAGCTGAAAAAGTCCAACCAATACTGTTTAGAGTGGCAAAGGCGTGGTGGCCCAGATGGCCTCAATACACATACAGTAATAAGCTAACTGACCTCTTAGTTTTTATAAAAACAGCCTGCCACACAAGTGTTCAGCAGTCAGCCCAACTAACAGACCTGTTAAACAAACTAGCCCATCCAGCAACAAACCTGGAATTTCGACGTGCTCCAAACACTTCCAAATACCATAAAGAAATGGACTCACTTGTAGGTCCACGCACCACCAGCTACTGTTTTCATGCAGGAACCACAGTGCCAAATGCCCACAGCTCGTCTCTTCATCTTGGTCTGTAAAAGACAATCAATTTTTCCTATGACCAAAGAAGAGCCTTTTATATAATAAACATACAGGGGTCTAAATTACACTAGAAAACTAAAGCTGGTGTATTTTATGTGGCTATTCATGTTTTTTCTAATTTCAAGTTCACTGGTGCAAAATTTGCATTCACCATGGTGACACTTCCAGGGATGTGGAAGACCCTTCCCTCCCCCCAAAACAAGCATTGCCATAACAGTACTTTTGCACACAATAAATACAAATATTTAACAAAAATCTCTAGCAACATCAGTAGACAAAACACAGAACATGTCCCACAAAGCAGGTTTGGTTTCGGCTGGGGCTGCCAAATAATTTTTCCCCCTTTAGCTCCCAAATAGTTTTCTTTAAATGAAAAGCGTTTGACAAAACCTGAAATTACAAACAATACTCTTATCTCATAACGGGTCACCAATGGTATGTGCAACTCTAACCGCTCAACAACTTAGAACCAGCAAACCATTTATAAACTTCCTTCAAGAGAGGGCTCACTTCAGAAGGAAACCTTCCCTCCCTCTCCCCCGCTGCCCCAGCGCCCATCTTACCTTGCCACAGAAGGAGCAAGTGTACTTGGCGTGCTGGCTGATTTCAATTTTCTTCACCATTTTCCTCAGGGAGGCACCATAACGGGTCCCGTATTTGCCCACGATTCCGACCTTCTTGGTGCGTTTCGCCTGTTAAGAATGAGATAAAAGAGAAACCAGCGATATTAGGACCAAGAAACGGAGACTTCGCCCCTCCACCAAGTCCCGGGGCCTCCATACGCCATTCTTCCACCCACCCAGCCCCCGCCTGTCACGTAGCTCCCCCCATTCCACCCCATCCCGGTAAAACCAGGACCGACGGTGGGCCCGGTGCTCCGAGGGCACCCGGTTAACCCGGCCGGACGCGCCAGCCCACCCCGCCAATCCGCTCCAGGCCGCGTCCGAAAGGAGCGGCGAGGGTACAGAGGCCGGGGACACGGCACAGAGCGGGCGAGCAAGAGAGGTAGGTTAGGACGAAGAAACAAACAAAAAAAAGGATAGATGCAAGCAGATATACATCTAGGCCTCACCCGGGAGCAACACTCACCATGACGCAGCAACCAAGTCCAAGCCTAGAGAGGAAGTGGCCAACTGCGCAGGCGCGGTTTTAGGCGGTCAAGCGGAAGTGGAGGGCTGGGAGGCCCAGCTAGGAACTGAACTCTATGGTTCGGAGGTTTTTCTCATTCCGGGTGCCTCCCGGAGGGTGTGGCTGGACGCTTCTGAGACAGGTTTACTCTTTCACAGGTTGTAGCAACAAACTGTGTAGCCGAAGCACTTTCCCACATCGACATTATCTGACACATATCTCACGAAATCCTGCAAAGCAGGTACGATTTCCGTCATTTTTATGGACAAGATTCAAAATTTAAGTGACTTGCTCACTGGCGCTTGGCTTAGATAAGGGCTTAGATCTTATGATTCCAAATCTCATTGCTTTCTACAGTATGCCTTCTAAAAGCGGCAGGCCCTGTGCAGGGGGCCGGCACAGAGGTGACTAAAGACCAAGGCTCCACTCATAAGTTACAGTCCAGCCAGAGGAAGCCATGTGACCACATTAACAAGTTATAAAACCGATCAGAGCTGTGAAGGAAGGAAGATGGTTCCACCGACTCCTAAAACGGAAGAGCCTTGGGTTCCCTGAGGAAAGTCAGATCCGAAGGCTCGGGAGGAGTGAACCATGTAAGTCTTTCAGCTTCTCCCTCCATCTCAGTTCTGATGGCCTACCTCCCGCTTCATTTCAGAATCCACTCCCACGGCCCCATCCTCAGCTGGTCCCTGCCTGAAACCTTAAGCCCCAGCATCTCACTCTTGAACCACATCTATTATCTTTCCTTCCAGCTCCTTCATAAGGGTCAGCAGAGAAGAGCTAGGTTTCTGGTTAAGGCCAGGAACTGAAGGGTATGTTCAAATAAAGAGGCTGGGAACATGTAGAACACGCTCTTGAAAGTTTTGCTGCCTTTTCTCAGAAGATGGTTACGCCCGAGGAGAGGAAGCTCAGAGAATTTTGAAATAAAAGTGTAAGGGAGGATCCATGATTTAGGAGCTAAGAAAGACCATGAGGGCCGAAAGGCATTGTGGGATTACTTGACCTTGTTTCCAGTCAGAATTCAGGTTAAAAACTGGCTTCACGGGCTTCCCTGGTGGTGCAGTGGTTGAGAGTCGGCCTGCCGATGCAGGGGACACGGGTTCGTGCCCCGGTTCGGGAGGATCCCACATGCCCCGGAGCGTCTGGGCCCGTGAGCCATGGCCGCTGGGCCTGCGCGTCCGGAGCCTGTGCTCCGCAACGGGAGAGGCCACAACAGTGAGAGGCCCGCGTAACGCAAAAAAAAAAAAAAAAAAAGGCTTCAGTTCACAAATGACTGTGCATGTGTTCATGGCTCATGGTATATTAAAATTCTACAAGCCACCTGGCTTCAGCAGACAATTAACCACCAATCCTCGCTATTGAATATGGGCAGGGAAATTAAAAACTGGTTCTCTGGTTTGTTCTCTTGGAGCCCACAAGGTATAAAAAACTTCCTGGTAGGAGGTTTTCATTTTCTTATAACCCTTTTCTTTACAGTCATACTGACTTATGCTGTATTTCATCTAGTACTCCGTGGTTTTCCCTACTGTTGTAAACCTGTGACTAAGACTTTTTTGTCCAAGGAGACCTGGGACCAACAGGTCCGACCTTCCACTCTAATAATAGAGAAACATGTTAAACTTTAACCCTGAGATTAACAAAAGTGTACACCCAGAAAGAATGGCTTCTTGGTAGGGGTGACATCGCCTCCCCGTCTGGTCAACAGTTAAAGAAACCCTCCCAAAGTTAACCTGGTTCCTTCCCTTTCTAGACTCTTTAAGGCTGTTGTTGTTCTCATTTTGGCCCGTGTTTGTTTAACCTTTTGGTTAAGTGTCTTCTAGGCTCCAACAGTTTGAAGTAAGGCTCACTATGGCTCAAGGTATTCAACCCATTCCAGCAGAGAGTGGCCCAGGTCCCCACAGGTCCTTGGAACAGTCAGCGAGGGACTTCTACACCTCTAGGGTAGGCTACGGTCGGCGGCCCCTGTCCAGCAGGAAGAAGTTTCAGAAGAAGAGACCTGCGGCCCCTTCCCCCTTAAGAATAAGGGTGTAGGGGCTTCCCTGGTGGCGCAGTGGTTGGGAGTCTGCCTGCCGATGCAGGGGACACGGGTTCGTGCCCCAGTCCGGGAAGATCCCACATGCCGCGGAGCGGCTAGGCCCGTGAGCCATGGCCTCTGAGCCTGCGCGTCCGGAGCCTGTGCTCCGCAACGGGAGAGGCCACAACAGTGAGAGGCCCGCGTACCGCAAAAAAAAAAGAATAGGGGTGTAGAATCTCTCCGGGGGAATGAGACAGGCTGCGACCTGGGACCCTTCGCTGCCGCGCTTGCACCTGGACACACCTCTCCTCCAACAACAAAATACAAAGAGACTGTACGGGACTAAAAATAACTGCGTGCATGACCAGGTGGGGCAAATTCTGGACAAAAGATACAAAAGACCAATAAAGCCCAACTGCCATTTCTGAAGAGCCAGGAGCAAAAACTGGGTGAAGGGAGCAAAGGCAGGGTACTGAGCATGCCCCCTGCACTCAACACCACCAGAGGGGTGGGCAAAACACCTAAGCCGCCCCTCCAGTCCGACCCCTGAACACACCCCTGCCCTCGCCCCACGTAAGGAACCTGCTCTCCCCACCCCTGCAGTTCCCGAGCAAGCAAGGAAACCTGTTGTTAGTTCTCACTCCTCCTTGCTGCAGCAGGGGCCACAGTAAAACCTTACCTGACAAAAGAAAACCCCCACACACCTTGCAGACAGTTACATACTTCGAATTTCATACGGTTGCGATCTTTCAACCCTTCAAGATTTGAGTACAGGATCGGTAGAGTTGTTACCGACCAGGGTTCTTGGCCTCCTTAAGCAATAGAAATTGATCAGAGGCCAGACAAGAATTCAGGCAAGGCTTTATTGGGGCCCCTGCTGCAGCAGGGGGGATGGAGAAGAAACAACAGGTTCCCTTGCTTGCTTGCTCCCTGAGTGGGAGCCAGCTGGTTCCTCTTATGGGGTGTGGGTAGGGGTGTGTCCAGGGGCCCGGCGGAGGGGTGGCTTAGAAGGTGTTGTGTGCGGGCGTATGTGCAGTACCCTGCTTTTGCTCCTGGCTCTTCAAAAGTAGCAGCTGGGTTTTTTGATCTCTTTGTATCTTTTGTGCAGAATTTGCCCCAGCTGTGCATGCACGCAGTTATTTTTAGCACCATATAGTTTCTTTGTATTTTGTTGTCCAGATGCAAGCACTGCAGCGAAGGGCCCCAGGTCCTAGCCTGTCTCACTGGGGCTCAAAGCAGCAGAAGTGATAACAGTAATGCCAGCTGGCATGTTCTGGAAGGTACCATATGGTGGGCACTGTTCTGAGTATTTTACATGGATGTTCCCATTTACTTTTCACTATGATCCTTTGAGATGGGAAGAATCATTATCTTCATCATTAGGATAAAGAGAGGAGGTCTTATGTTATGGTAAGGAACATAGGTCTGGTTTCAAAGCAGGGCTCTGCTATTTACCCCTTGTGAGACCTCTGATGAGTTGTTTTACTTTTCTCTGTGTCGGTTTCCTCAACTGTAAAATCTGAATACTTATAATACCTACCTCATGATGTTGTTGTAAAGAGCCAATGAGTTGAACACATGACAAGCGTTTGCCACAGTGCCTGGAACATAGTAAATACTATACAGTTGTAACTATTACTGTTATCATTTCAGATGGAGAGACTACCACTCAGAGAAGTTAAGTACTTTGTCCAAGGGCACACAGCAGTGTGGTGGAACTAGAACTGAAATCCACATCTATCTGACCCCAAAGTAAGTTCTGTTAATTGTTGGCTTATACCACTCCAAGTCATAATATTTAGTGCACTGAACTGAATCATAGCAGAAGACGTTCTTAACTTGGAATCGGGTCTCTGACACTTGGTCCAGGGCAGGCTCTCTGATTACCTTGTGGTATGACTTTGGGTTAGCCACGGTCCCTGCATGGCCTGGAGAACCACCTCCTGCCTCCCAGCACTTACCATCTTTACAATGAGGGGCTGGACAAGATGACCTCTAGGGTCGCATCCAGTTCTTGTGTTCTGTGATTCCAGGAAGAGTTTCCAGACTTTGAGTGCTGTTGGGACAGAGGACTGACCGGGCAATTTGTGTTCTCACCATCCTGTAGACTTTTTGTGTGGAACAAAAGCAGTTCTCTCTTTACCCTCCCTGTTCTGTTATGCCAGCTCTGGCTATGTAATTCCAGAGAAAAAGCAAAAAGTCTACTTTTCTGTGGTTGTGGGTAGTGGGAATATTTAAATTGAGTTTTGTTTTTATACATTTCTGCATTTTCTAATTATCTTTTATAATGAGTATGTATTTATAATTGGAAAAAAAATTTTTTTAAGTCCATTAGCAGTGAGTACACCTAGCTCTCATCATGGTTTCTAATATCATTCTGTTACACGATGAAAGGAACCAGGGCTCCTCGGAGAAATGACTGATTCTAGGACTGGGGCAGAACATGTACAAGATGAGCCTGGAGCATCTTGTAGTGCCAGAAAGTAAAGGAGTGCTCAAAACACAAAAAGCAGAAAAACCCTGCTGTGATGGAGCTACGTCAAAGAGCCATGGGAACCAATTGAAAGAACTCCCAATGGATAAGTCTGGAAATTTTTGAGCAAAAAATAAAGTTTTATTGATTTTTAACCCAAAGTAGAAAATAAATGTCCATGAGTTCATGCTGATATAAATAAATGGTTGAATAAATAAATAAATAAATGGGGAGAATCTCTCTTGCAGAAGAATTCTAGACAATTTTTGTGGATTCTGTGCCCTCTAGGAAGGGGGATATAACTCCTCACTCCTTAAGTGTGGGCTGTGCAGAGTAACTTCTTCCAAAGAGCACAAAAAAGGGGAAAAAAAGAGTAACTTTAGAGTGGAGAAACTGCCAAACAGGTCAAGGTCAATATCAAACAGTCGTAAATCATGGAGAGAGTATGTCCTTCTGCTAGATGTGGTGACAATGGCACTTTATTTTTGTGATCCTCCTCCCCCAAACCCATAACCCCAGTCTAGTCACGAAAAAAAAAATCAGACAAATTCCAATAGTGGGGTGTCCTACAAAATACTTGACCGGCACTCCCCCAAACTGTTAAGATCATAAAAAGCAAGAGAGTCTGAGAAACTGTCACAGCCAAGGGGAGCTTAAGGCGACATGATGACTAAATGTAAAAATGAGATCCTGGAACAGAAGAAGACGTTAGGTAAAAACTAAGGCGCTCTGAATAAACTATACATTTAAGTTAATAATAATGTATCAATATTGGTTCATTGATTATAATGAATGTACCATACTAATGTAAGATGTTAATAACAGGGGGAACTGGGTGAGAAAGTATATGGGAACTGTCTGTACTATCTCTTCAATTTCTTTATAAATCTAAAACTTTTCTAAAAATAAAGTCTATTTGAAAAGCAACAAGCCAAGGTCACCACAAGTCAACTCCCTGAAGACAGGGCCTCAGCTGTCCACCTCTGCATCCCAGGACTGAGCACAGAGCCTGGCACATCAGTGGTAATGGATATGTATTGAGTGGGGAAGTGTTACCTTAGACATAATGTATAATGGTGACGATGGGTTTTATTTATCTGGGCTTCTCTGCCTTACAAGGTCAATCCACTTATGTTAGAACTAAAGAAAGGCTTTAGAGATAACATAGCTCCAACTGGAAACTGAAGCCCAGCGAGGTCAAATGACTTGCCCAAGGTCATACAGTCAATAAATGACTTCCAGACTAGTGCTCTTTCTACTATATCACAAGATTCAAGCTGTTTTCTCAGCTGCAAAATGAGCATACCATAACTTCTAAGGTTCTTGGGACGATTAAATAATTTCTGTGAGGTACCTGGTGGGCATTTCTAAATGATGGCTATTATTGTTGAGATGGTGATGATGATACATGATTTCAATGTCTCTTGATGCCTTTTCAATCCTATTTTCTGTTCTGCCACACTCAGGGAACTTCAACATATCTCCTTTCTACTTCTTAAAAATATGCGCACCTCTTGTCTCCTTAATTTCTTTAGCTTGAGCACAATGAGACTATTATAGTCATGGCTACTGCCACCGGCTACATGGCCACTGCCGATGGAGTAGGGTGTACTCAGTGTCCCTCAATTTCACCAGAGGCTCCACCCACACATTCTCTGTCCCTTTAGGGTGGAGGACGGCAAGGGGCCAAGGGAGCAAGTCTTCTCCAGAAGAGAAACACACTGCCTTTGGGGGACAATTTCTGGAAACCTTTCCACCCAAACTATGCCCTGTCTCCAGAAAACTAAATTAAAACGTATTAGTGCAAACAAACAGGACTGGTGAAGGAGTGTTGAGAAACAAGCACTTGGAAGTTCCCTGGTTGTCCAGTGGTTGGGACTCAGCACTTTCACTGTGGTGGCGTGGGTTCAATCCCTGGTCAGGGAACTAAGATCCTGCAAGCCGTGTGGCTTAGCCAAAAAAAAAAACAAAACAAACCCAAGCACTCTCATGGCCCTCCTGTTCCAGTCTGTGCCTCTAGGCCAGGCAGGAGTGGTGCTCACTTGTCCAGGGTGGGTGGGTAAGCACGGCCAGCCTCGCACTAGGGCAGCCCGAGCTGAGGTGAGCTCTCCTGGGCTGGCTCTAGAGTCTAATTCAGACCATCTTTTAGCACATTTACCATCGCCCACCCCATCTCCTGTATAGCCTCCTATGTCTCTGGCCTTCAAAGGGACACAGGGAGCAAGAGAAGAGAGGATGCATGAGTAGAAATGCAGTAGAGTGCCTGAAAATGAGACACTCCATTATAAGAGGAAGTCGTTGGGACTCCCCTGGTTGGTGCAGTGGTTAAGAATCCGCCTGCCAAGGCAGGGGACACAGGTTCGATTCCTGGTCTGGGAAGATCCCACATGCCGTGGAGCAACTGAACCGTGGGCCACAACTACTGAGCCTGAGCTCTAGAGCACGTGTGCCACAACTACGGAAGTCCGCACGCCTAGAGCCCGTGCTCCGCAACGAGAGAAGCCCGCGTACCACAACGAATGAAGAGTAGCCCCTGCCCGCCGAACTGGAGAAAGCCCGCGCGCAGCAACGAAGACCCAAGGCAGCCAAAAATAAATAAATAAAAGAGGAAATTGTTCATGTTCAGAGCAGTTTTTTCAAAACTCAACACTTCTCTTTAAATAGCAAGCTGGAGGATGTACAAGTAGCACTCTCAGGAAATCAGCCCTAAGTGACTCCAGAGAATTGTGCCTGGAGTCTCAATTTGTCCTACCTGTGGGCTAATAAATCTCCACCCCCATTAGAGGATCATCAGGTGTAGAAGTTGTTAACTGTGATGTGTGCCCATAAAAGTCTCAGTCAAAACCTCTGCTGAGGGCTTCTCTGGTGGCGCAGTGGTTGAGAGTCCGCCTGCCGATGCAGGGGACACGGGTTCGTGCCCTGGTCCGGGAGGATCCCACATGCCGCGGAGTGGCTGGGCCCGTGAACCATGACTGCTGAGCCTGCGCATCTGGAGCCTGTGCTCCGCAACGGGAGAGGCCACAACAGTGAGAGCCCCGCGTACCGCAAAACAAAACAAAACAAAAGCTCTGCTGAGGCACTCCTCCTCCACAGGAGCCCTCAAAATTCACTTTTTGCCTTTAGAAAAATAAGTTAAAAGTCGCCTCCAGAGAAGAGTTCTTGTAGCTGCTGCATTGACCAGTCCTCTTGGGGGCATATGGAACATTTTATTCTTGAAAGAAATCTGAGGTGCAAGCATCATGATACATTCATCTCATGCTGGAGACAGAAAGGGCTTATCCCGGGGTCCCGGGGCCCATGTTGTTTCTTCACTTTGTGCCTGAAGAGCTCTTGCTCTCCCTTCTCTGATGGCCACAGACAAGAGCAAAGTCTGCATAGAACTGTCAGAGTACTGTAAGCCAGGCTCCGCTGGGAAGAGCTGACTCAGCAAGAGGAGGGAGAGGCTGCCAAGGCCAAGGCCTGGACACCTGGAAAGAATCATCTGTCTGAACTGGATTCAGCGCATGGATTCCTTGCTTCCTCTCTTCTCTCTACAAATTTACTTTAAATTCATTCTAGTGGTTGGTCGTGTTTTTGAATGGACATTTCATAGAGAATTGACACAGGCAGTTAAATCCATCAGGATGGGAGTTACTTGGCACCTCTTAAAAGGGATAAGGGAAAGCAATATGAAACAATGGCCAAATGTATTATGTAAAATGAGCCATTGTCAGTATGAAGCATTTGATACAATTTTTATAAAAGCAAATTCTCTGTATATTTACACAGATTTGTATACAAAGGGAATAAGTTACCAATGGCTTCATCCCAAATTGTTTATATTAGTTATTACCTCTAGGAAATAGGGCTAGGAGTAGGAGGGATGAGGATGTAGGACTTTCATTTTTTTATTTAGGCATTTCTAGATTAGTTCATTTTTCTATAAAATTTATAGTAGTGAATAGAGCAGTGGCTGAAGGGACAGGCTTTTCAATAAATGGTGCTGAGATAACTGCATATTCATATGGAAAAATATTAACCTTGACCTTATCTCACTCCATGTGCAAAAATAAACTCCAGTTGGATTGTACATCTAAACATTAAAAGCAGAACAATAAAGCTTCTAGAAGATAATATATTCATAACTTTGGGGTCATGGTTACACAGGTTTTTATTTTATAAATATTTTAATAATATTTAATAATATAATTATTTTATAATATTTTGTTAAGCTGTAAATTTGTTTCATGAACTCTTTTGTATGTTCTGTTTCATCCCCCAAAAGAGGGGTTAAAAGGAAGAGGAAGAGTGCTTGGTACTCAATGTATCTGTTGAATGGGTTGCGGGGGGGATGTGGGCAGAGGGTGTCACAAAATCAGATAACTGTTAGCTGTCATTATACCCCAAAGACCGTGACTCACAGGCTTCTCAATGCTTTCTGCTATGATGAGGAATCCATTTCTTTCGCTGAGACCCGCCCCCCCGGAAGACGCAGCACCAAAATAAAACATAGGTATGGGGGCTTTTTGGTGGCGCAGTGGTTGAGAGTCCGCCTGCCGATGCAGGGGACGCGGGTTCGGGCCCCAGTCCGGGAAGATCCCACATGCCGCGGAGCGGCTGGGCCCCTGAGCCATGGCCGCTGAGCCTGCGCGTCCCGAGCCTGTGCTCCGCAA
Source organism: Neophocaena asiaeorientalis asiaeorientalis (assembly GCF_003031525.2). Lineage (NCBI taxonomy): Eukaryota > Metazoa > Chordata > Mammalia > Artiodactyla > Phocoenidae > Neophocaena > Neophocaena asiaeorientalis. Next base: position 7,599,710 of record NW_020175039.1, read on the forward strand.
TGGGAGACGCCACAACGGTGAGAGGCCCACGTACCGCAAAACAACAACAACAAAAACAACAGCAACTTATCTTGGGGCTTCCCTCATGGCGCAGTGATTAAGAATCCACCTGCCAATGCAGGGGACGTGGGTTCGGGCCCCGGTCCGGGAAGATCCCACATGCCGCGGAGCGGCTGGGCCCCTGACCCATGGCCGCTGAGCCTACGCGTCCCGAGCCTGTGCTCCGCAATGGGAGACGCCACAACGGTGAGAGGCCCGCGTACCGCAGGAAAAAAAAAAAAAAAAAAACATAGGTATGAGAAACTGAGCCAGTGAATCCTCTTTAAGCTTCTAAGCATTTTTTTACATTGTAATCCTGAACTTGGTAAGAAGTCACAGGATAGGGTAAAAAAAATAAGGATAGACTTCTTTTCATCCCCTTTGCAGTTTAAACTTCAGTTAAAAAGAGCTTCAGAAAACATTGTTTCCCATAGACAAGAATGCACAGATAAGGCAAAACCCAGGAGCCGGGAAGGAGGGGAGGGCACCTCCAGGTCTGTTTCTCAGTTCTCCCTCTGACCTAGAAAAAGGCTCGTGGGAAGCCAAGACGGAAAAGACATGATTAATTCAAGCACAAGCGGATCAAGGCTAACAGGCTGCCTTTTGGAGTCTTCCTGACGCCGACCCTAGAGGCAGAAATTAACCAGGGTCATTCAGGGAGCAAGACTTCACTTGCTGACCCGGTGAGCAGAGGCAAAGCAGCTGCAGTGGGCCTTTAAGGGGAACATTGATGGCGGGGAGAGGAGTGGTATGAGATGCCCCCAGATTTTCTTCAATCCAACTGACGCTTCCAGAAAACATGGGAGGCCACTCTGTGTGGCAGGCCCGGGGTGAATGCAGCAGGTTATCTGTTAATTTAACTTAGAAGTGATTTTTCTAAGTGGCACGGTATGTCTCAAAATCACCTACACATTCATTTTTCCTTTGAATTGTACCCCTTGTATCCTAGCCATATCCCTGGAGTAAGGAGAGACTATTAATAGAAGTAGGAAATGAGATCCTAAGTAATTAAAGAACTTGACCAAATGCTGCCAGTGGAGCCCATGGAGAAGCTGTACCCACACTCCCCAGAGGCTCTGATAAGGGTGGAGGGAACAGCAGGCAGGAGGCAGCATCTCTGCAGATGTCCACAGACTCACAGGAGAGGGATTGTTCTTTTTTTTTTTTTCCTGCGGTATGCGGGCCTCTCAGCGCTGTGGCCTCTCCCGTTGCAGAGCACAGGCTCCGGACGCGCAGGCTCAGCAGTCATGGTTCACGGGCCCAGCCACTCCGCGGCATGTGGGATCCTCCCAGACCAGGGCACGAACCCGTGTCCCCTGCATCGGCAGGCGGACTAAAAGAAAATAGTGGCAAGAGTGGACATCCTTATCTTGTTCCTCATCTTAGATGAAATGTTTGCTGTGGGTTTGTCATATATGGCCTTTATTATGTTGAGATAGGTTCCCTCTATGCCCACTTTCTGGAGAGTTTTTGTCATAAATGGGTGTTGAATTTTGTCAAAAGCTTTTTCTGCATCTATTGAGATGATCATATGGTTTTATTCTTCAATTTGTTAATACGGTGTATCACATTGATTGATTTGTGTATACTGAAGAATCCTTGCATCCCTGAGATAAATCCCACTTGATCATGGTGTATGATTTTTTTGATGTGTTGTTGGATTCTGTTTGCTAGTATTTTGTTGAGGATTTTTTGCATCTATATTTATCAGTAATATTGGTCTGTAATTTTCATTTTTTGTAGTATCTTTGTCTGGTTTTGGTATCAGGGTGATGGTGGCCTCATAGAATGAGTTTGGGAGTGTTCCTTCCTCTGCAATTTTTTGGAAGAGTTTGAGAAGGATGGGTGTTAGCCCTTCGCTAAATGTTTGATAGAATTCACCGGTGAAGCCATCTGATCCTGGACTTTTGTTTGTTGGAAGATTTTTAATCACAGTTTCAATTTCATTACTTGCGACTGGTCTGTTTATATTTTCTATTTCTTCTTGGTTCAGTCTTGGAAGATTATACCTTTCTAAGAATTTGTCCGTTTCTTCCAGGTTGTCCATTTTATTGGCATAGAGTTGCTTGTAGTAGACTCTTAGGATGCTTTGTATTTCTTCGGTGTCCATTGCAACTTCTCCTTTTTCATTTCTAATTTTATTGATTTGAGTCCTTTCCTCTTTCTTGATGAGTCTGGCTAAAGGTTTATCAATTTTGTTTATCTTCTCAAAGAACCAGCTTTTAGTTTTACTGATCTTGGCTATTGTTTTCTTTGTTTCTATTTCATTTATTTCTGCTCTGACCTTTATGATTTCTTTCCTTCTACTAACTTTGGGTTTTGTTTGTTCTTCTTTCTCTAGTTCCTTTAGGTGTAAGGCTAGATTGTTTGAGATTTTTCTTGTTTTTTGAGGTAGGCTTGTATTGCTATAAACTTCCCTCTTAGAACTGCCTTTGCTGCATCCCACAGGTTTTGGATGTGTGTTTTCATTGTAACTTGTCTCTAGGTATTTTTTGATTTCCTCTTTGATTTCTTCAGTGATGTCTTGGTTATTTAGTAACGTATTGTTTAGCCTCCATGTGTTTGTGTTTTTTACGTTTTTTTCCCTATAATTGATTGCTAATCTCATAGCGCTGTGGTCGGAAAAGATGCTTGAAATTATTTCAGTTTTCTTAAATTTACCGAGACTTGATTTGTGACCCACTATGTGATCTATCCTGGAGAATGTTCCATGTGCACTTGAGAAGAAAGTGTAATCTGCTGTTTGTGGATGGAATGTCCTATAAATATCAATTAAATCTATAAGGTTGCCTATCTCTACTTCATTTAGTTGTTTTTCCTGGAGTTTTATCTTGTTCCTTCATCTGGTACAAAGTCCTCTGCCTTTTCATTTTGTCTATCTTTCTGTGAATGTGGTTTTCTTTCCACAGGCTGCAGAATTGTAATTCTTTTTTCTTCTGTTGTCTTCCCTCTCTATAGTAAAATTTAGATAGACAATCATTTGTCCTCTGGAAGCTTCCAGCAAGACTGGTCGTGTTATAGACAAACATGTTGACAGCTCACAAAATTAAAAAATAAATACAGAGTTGGGAGTGAGACAACTTCAGGTGGCCCAAAGGAGAGCCCAGACAAGCGTTCTCTCCCAAGCCTTTGGCCCTGAATTTTCTCCAGACAACCGTGGGTAGTTCTCATGTCAGCGGGTGATGAGGATACCAAAGTCCCAATCATTTATGGAGATCTGGGGCCCCAGCAGGGCTTCTCATGGCAGGATAAGCTGGCGGATGTAGGCTCAGCTGCTAATCTCCACAATCCTTCTCGGAAAGACAGAAAAAGCAACTCATGCTCCTTAGACTTAGGTGTTCAGGCTGAACTTTCCAAAGAGCTGTGACCCTGCAGGGAAGCCAGGAGCAACGGATCAACACGGTGATTAATAGGAAGCACAATCACCAAAAACCAAGGTTGACAGAGGAAAGCAGAAAGGTCAGCATCTTCCTAGGTATTTCCTGAGGCTGGAGTTTACAGAGGACATGACTCCCAGTCCAGACTGTGCTGAGAGGTCAGTAAGCCTGAACAACAGTGAGGGGGGTTGGGTGGCCCCCAAAGATCCCCTCTCTCAACTGGAGCTGTCTGGGAGCCCAGGAAAGGGCATTCAAAGTGATGAGAAAGGGGTGCATTCCAGGGTCTTGTTCTGGTTTGTTGATCAGAGTGGCAAGGCGGCCAGGGGCCTGCAGGGAAGCCAGCACAGGTTCACAGCCAGGGCCGAGTCCCTCAGGAGGGGGCTGTGTAACAAACTGCTCACAGGATCCCCCAAAGCACTGTGGGCCTCCGGCCCCGGCAGAACAGCACACTGACACCTAGAGTGGGCTCTCGGGGGACGGCCAGGCTGCAGAGGCCACTCTGCTTCTTCCCAGCTGAGATGCCCTCAGCTCAGTTTCTGCATCTGCACCATGAAAATTTAACCACCTTCCTCCGAGGTGGGGTTCATTAAGTCAGTATGCGAAAGGTGCTCATCCTGGCCAGTGCCCCGCACCTACTACACAGTGCAAAGCCATTCAGGTTTAACAAATAATCCACATACCATCACACCAGCACAACTCGGCAGGTTTCACTGCCGCCAAGAACACTGGTCTCACTCCAAGCCCCCACTTACACCTGGCCCTTGATTTCGCCCCCCCGCAACTTCTTCTCCCCCCTTTTTTTTTTTTAATCTCAAAGTGGCCAAAAGCGGGCTTCCCTGGTGGCGCAGTGGTTGAGAGTCCGCCTGCTGACACTATCAATTTGCTGAGGCAAAACCCCATGTCTCAGTATTGACTCTTCCTCAAATGCCCATGGGCAATCCATCTGCAAATGCTTTCAGCTTCACATCCAAGACATATCCGGATTCCAACCACTTCCCACCTCCTTCACACTGCTCCCTGGCCCGGCCCACCCCAGCACTGCCCCTGTGGTCAGCTGCAAGAGCTCAGTAGGCCCTCCTACCCAACCAGTCCCTCGCTCATCCTTCTTGATCTCTTTCCTATACACAAACTGGGTGATCTTTTAAAACTATAATCAGATTGCCTCAGACCCCTGCTCAAAACCAGTCAATGGCTTCCATTCATGTTCAGAATGAAATCCAAATCCTTGCCGTGACCCAGGAGCGCTACATCATCTGGCCCATCTCTCTCTTCAGTGTCATCACCTTACTCTTCCCACGTGATACACCACTCCCCTCACCCCTCTCTAAACCTGCGCTGGCAACATAGGGGCCCCCGGGCACTTGAAACATGGCTAGTTCAGACTGAGATGTGCAGTTAGTGTCAAATACACACTGGATTTTGAAGACTTGGTATGAAAAAGAGAATAAAAAGTTTCTCAATAACTTTTTAAATAGTGATTATGTTGAAATGACAGTATTTTGAATATATTGGGTTAAAAACGTATTATTAATTTGATCTTTTTTTTTTTTTTTTTTTTTTTTTTGGGGACACGGGCCCTACCTCCTGGACTGGGGCACGAACCCGCGTCCCCTGCGTCAGCAGGTGGACTCTCAACCACTGCGCCACCAGGGTTGCCCTGTTGGAAGAATTTTTTTGCAGTACACGGGCCTCTCACCGTCGTGGCCTCTCCCCTTGCGGAGCACAGGCTCCGGATGCGCAGGCTCAGCGGCCATGGCTCACGGGCCCAGCCGCTGCACGGCATGTGGGATCTTCCCGGACCGGGGCACGAACCCGTGTTCCCTGCATCGGCAGGCAGACTCCCAACCGCTGCGCCACCAGGGAAGCCCTGATCCTTCATTTTTAAAAATACTCTTTGGAAATAAGAAGGATCAAATTAGTAATACTAATACAACACATATGTGCCCTGTGTTACATTTCTATTGGACGGTGCTGCTGTAAGCCAGGGGTTAGCAAACTACGATCTGTGGGCCAAATCCTGCTCTCCGCCTGTTTTTGTATGGCCTGTGAGCCAAGTACAGTTTTTCTGTTTTTAAATGGTTGAAAATAATAGTCATTTGCGACACATGAAAATTATGAGAAGCTCAAAATTCAGTGTCCGTAACAGAATTTTATTGGAAAAGAGCCACAGTCACTTGTTCCGGATTATCTAATGGTTGATTTTGCACCACAGCAGAGCTGAGCAGTTCCAACACAGACATCCTGGCTCATAAAGCCAAAAGTAATTACTATCTGGCTATTTATAGAAAAAGCTTGTCAACCCCTGCTCTAAACCCTCAGCTTACTGTATTTTCTTTATAGAACATAGAACTATTGCCTCTCCTGTTACGTGATAACTTTGGCAAAGGCGTGTACTTTCTTCTCTTCTTTGGTGAATTCCTGCCAGCACCTAGAGAACAGTGCCTGGCACACATTAGGCGCTCTATAAATATTTGTTGAATCAATACATTTTACAAATCTAGATTTCGGGTCCTGTGTAGGAAGCACCTCGTTAATTAAAGAACATGAATCACCACTACTACAGCCTACTGTCTGTTTCTCAGTAGGTTAAGCTAAGGTTAATTAAGACCCAAGCAAACCAACCCACACATAATGAAGGGAAATGCTGACACATGCCTGGTAACCCGTCGGGCTTGGAGACAGAGACCAACACTGTGGCAACGACCAGAGGAGCATAGCCTTTCCAGAAAAGTGCCTCATTTTGTTTTAATAAATTCCATGATTTTGAATGCATCTTTGGCCCCTCTTACAGAGGAGAGGTGAAGCTGTCCCAGTTATCAAAAAATTCAAATCTGCTCTTCTTCAGCGGACTGCCTGTCAATGTGCTCTCATCCAGTGTGTCTCCCGTGTCCTGGGAACGACTTCCTGGGTCAAATGACTCTGCTGCCTCCAGGAGCTCCATATCGCTTCCGTCTTCCTCAAAGGACTTCTGGAAAAAGTCATAGATCTTCTGCTGCTTTGGGTCCTTCACCAGAGGAAGACAAGACAAAGACATCAGCACCCAGGCACCAACACTGACCCTCCCCCCACCACTGTGGGACCAGCTCAGGAAACTGTTTATCACTCGATCAGCCTCACTGTCTTTCTGTCTGGCTTCTTAGCTTCTCTGCTGCTTGCTGGGTAAAGAAGGGAAAACAGAAAACGAACGGTTGTGAAAGCGACACAGGACCTGCTCTCACGCTAATTTATGTTGGGAATGTTTTCTCCCTTCTAACTTTACAAATCAGTATTTCAATATTGAAACAGCTCCCAAGCCTTTCTCCACTAAGAGGTTAGTTAGGCTGTAATTCAACTCCCGAATTGGTGTGTTCAGCCGTGGCTTATACCTAATTCTCTGAGTGGTTATAAAACACACACTTAACATATTGATAAGTAGATACGTGTCCCTGATTCTGACTACCCTAAAGTTACAAATGATCAAAATGCCCTCCAACTGCATCTATGCATTGACAACGATGGTGTGGTGCTAAAATCACACCCAGCTGTTATGACCACAGCAGATGACGGGCTTGCTCTCACCCCTTTGCTGATCTCTCCTCTGTCTAAATTCCTAACCCTGGCCATCATTCAACCCAGAGGCACATATTCAGTATCTCCACTGACCTCCCACAGGTCCATAAACTAAACCTATCTAAAAACCACAACCATCTGTCATCTCACTCCTACATCCCCACAGCAGGTCCTGTTCCCTAGTCTTGATGGTCTCGCACTATTCTCACAGTACCCCTAGCTTGCGATCACCAGGGCATCCTGACTCCGGATCTCACCCACCAAACTGCATCAGGTTGGTTTCTCCGTCTGTTCCCTCCCAGATACTTAGTAGGCAGGCTCTTTCCTTGGGCCACATTGCTTTGTACCTGCCTGAATCTGCAATGGCTTCACTGCACTTCCCACCTCAGGCCTCTTCCCATGTCAACTTCCCATGTCAAACCGGTCTTTTCCAGGCTAATTTCTCCCTACAGACTATCCTCTAACAAGATTTTCCTGTCACATCATTGGGCACCCCTGTGCCTACCTCATCAAGTCTAATGCTGCTTCCCTGGCTTTCCAGGCCCTTTGGAGTCAGGTCTCAGCCTAACTGGCCACTATTTCTTTGCTTTCACAGAAGCCCTCCACACTAGCGAAGTTCTTGAAAACTGATCCTGCAAGGACTCTAGATTATTCAATAATCTGTACCCTACATTCTCTCGCCTTTCAGGATCCTAGCCATTCAGATGGGAAGTGACATTAAGGGTCATTAAGGTCATCCCCACACCAGCCGCATGTCCTCCTCCGTGATATCAGCTTTTGTCTGAGCAACTGCAAGGTCGAGGAAATGCCGCCCACAAGGCAGCCTACTCCAGGTAGAAACAGCTGTCCACGTGCATTTGAGGACGTGATGGCAACGCTATGTGCTAACTTGGAGCACGCATAATTAAAGGGAAGCAAGTTCCAAGATCAGACAGTATTTCACTTCCCTTCCCAGCAGGCAGGCAGACATGACCTCTTCTGCTTTTGGCTCCTATACAGGAGGCAACACTTTCTTTTCCTAATAGTTGATACAGTTTTCAGCCCTATTTTAATTTTTTTAAGTGATATAATTATTAATCAAAATAAATATTGATAAACTCCATTTGTACTTTAGGCAGAAATTCTTTTTTTTTATTAATTTATTTTTGGCTGCATCGGGTCTTTGTTGCTGTGCATGGGCTTTCTCTAGTCGCGGAGAGCGGGGGCTACTCTTTGTTGTGGTGCGTGGGCTTCTAGTTGCGGTGGCTTCCCTTGTGGTGGAGCACGGGCTCTAGGCGCACAGGCTTCAGGAGTTGCGGCTCGCGGGCTCTAGAGCACAGGCTCAGTAGTTGGGGCTCGCGGGCTGTAGAGCACAAGCTCAGTAGTTGTGGCACATGGGCTTAGCTGCTCTGCAGCATGTGGGATCCTCCCGGACCAGGGCTCGAACCCGTGTCCCCTGCACTGGCAGGCGGATTCTGCGCCACCAGGGAAGTCCCTAGGCAGAAATTCTTAACTAATTCAAAGCAACTGAGGGTCAGGCCAGTATAAATAAATGGGTTATAAATAAACCTATTCTCATTAGTTGAGAAGCCTTTAAAAATTAGGCTCTTTCTTTTCAAAGGGCACATAACAACCAAGGCTCTGTCAAAACAGTCACCATTCAACTGAATTAGACAGTTCTTCAAAAAGTTTAAAAGGAAGGTTGTCTTAAACTTGGCTTATTAATTATAAGGATAGTTTATACCCTGTGTTTAAAAATATGATCTCCCCTGAGTCTTATTTATCCCAATAATTACATTACGAAGAAAGAATTTAGTTGCAAGCAAATGTAAATGAAAGATTATATCCTCAGACAAGTCTTAGCATCACCTACAAGATCGTGTCGACCTGACAGCTTCTGATGCTCGGCAATTCCACAGGAAGGAGGCGGCATGTCAGCTTCCTGAAGCGCAGGGCCGCCTTTCTACACGAGGCTCAGACCTCTGTCCATGCTCTCATTAGAAATAACCCCCCAGGGGTCGCCCTCCATCAGGCAGGACCTCTCGAGTTATCACCTTCCTTGTCAACCACCCGAGCAGGTGAAAGAAGACCAGCCTTTGGGAGTCTTTGCACCTCTGGCTCCTCTACCTTGTTTCACTGAAATGGAGGGGGAAGAGCTGTGGCAGCCATGGGGCTGGAGAGCTAGGCCAGGGCAGGCCTGCTGGGCCCTGGGCTGCCCTCTCCAGAGGCAAACAGGCCTCCTCTCAGCACCTCTGACAAGGCCCCACCTGGTCACGGAAGGATGTTCACCAGCCTCTTACTCTCCTTGACAGTAAGAGGGGCTGTCGCACAGGGAATGCTGGCTGAGTCTGGAAGCCTTCCGCCTGGGCTGGCTTCAAGTGACCCATGGCTGCGGGAGAGTCTTGCTGCTCCGCAAGTCTCTGCTCACCCCTTTATAAAATGGGGAGTCACTGAGGATAAGGTGCAGCAACAGAGGGGCAAGTATGCTACACAGAAGCAACACCCCATGTGAAACACTCCCCATTCTTTGCTGGGGATGTGTTTGGGTGGCGTTGCTATGTACTTTTTGCAACAATTCAGCTGTTGCCATGGGGCGTTTTCTGTCAGTTTCTAATGGCCTGATGGAAAAGGCAGCATTTGGAGGCCCTGGTTTTTGAGGAGGGCATGTCAGAAGCAGCAGGAGTTAATGCCAGCACTTCTCCATAAACAGATGCACACACACAGATTGACCCGAGAACGAATGCAACCATCATTTTAGCTCCCCAGCTGGGGGAGGTCCCCAGGAGTGATTCACACCTTCCCGCTCAGGACCTCTGGACACCCCAGTGGCAGAGGGCCACATGCTGGTGTTACCTTGTAGAAATAATCTGCGGCTTCTGTCATTTCTGAAAAATTGGTCTCAGAAAGCCCGGCTTCACCCAGAACTTTAATCTTCTCTTGAATCAGGGGCCTGTTGGGGAGAAATGAGCTGCAGTGGAAACAACCTGCACAGAACCAGCAGACTGATTATAGCGAGACCAGCCCCTGTTCTTGTGAGACACGCTCACTGTTTCACATCTCTCCATCTCTTCAGGCACAAACGCCCATCCTGAAATACTGACCTCCTCTCTATTGTAAACCGACCAAGTCAGGGCTCACATCGTCAGGCTCAAAATTCTTTCTACTGGAAGATGTGTAGGAAATAAATGCTACTGCAACAAAAATTTGAACCTGGCACTGTTATGAGCTGCTCAGTTAACAAATCCATGAACAGAAAGGGAAGTAGGGGCAACCCACACGCAAAATAAAGGTAAGATGCCTTAGTCATAATGCTGGAAACAGAGATAGGTAGTGGAAACTAATAAGATAATCAAGAAACAATATGAGGAAGGAGGAAATGGAACTGGGGAGGGAGCATGTGGGGAGTCTTTGCCTAAGTGATGGACATGAAACCCCAGAGTTAAAAATCTGACCCCATCTCTGCTAAGGAAGCACTACATGGCCCAGGGAGAGCCACCTTCCCCCGCTGGCCCAGCAGCAGCTCTGTGAGGCGTGGCCTTACGGAACCAGCGCACCTCCCAAGGGGCCAGGGGGGCAGTCTCCCAGACTCAGCAAACGCCTTCACTTCCGGGAACAGAGCGCTTTACAAACAAAATTCCACCTACATTGCATCCCAATACGTTCTCCTCCCTCGTCTCAGGTCAGTGGGAAGGAGCCACATCCCCTTATTCCTACAGGATTTCCTCATGCCTCCTGCAGCCACCAGTTAACACTATGCAGGAGGTCAAACAGGGTCATGAGGAAAGGGGGAGCGCACTACTAGCAGGTCTTCTGTGTGGATCCCTGGAGACCTGCCCCAAAGCAGAGGCTCTTAGGGAGCAAAGGAAATACGTCATCGGTGTCGACCCAACTGCCGGGCCAGCCAGGGGCCTCACCAAAGGTAGTCATCAGCCGTGCCTCTTGCCACCAGGTAGTGGATGCCCACAGAGCTCGACTGCCCGATGCGGTGCACCCGGTCCTCAGCCTGCATCAGCACCTGCGGGGCGGGGATCGGGACGCATGTCGGTCAAGGCTGGAAGCTGCTCAGCCCACCGCAGCAGGTGGCCTCTTGCCCCGGAGCCTCACCACAACCCTTCCTCCTCACTGCGTGTCACGTGGCAGGGGGCCTGCAAGCCTCTGTCCACAAACGGTCTGTCATCTGACAAAAGGGAGAAGCAAGCACAATCCTGGTCAGCAGGGGGGACCTCGATCTGCAGCTGGGAAGCTGTGGATGCCCCTTCAGGGCCGGGCCAGCTGCTGGGCGCTGCAGAGGGAGAGCCAGCTTCAGCTCTGCCACCAGCTGTGACGAAGGAGACCCGGCACACTGCCACTCTTCCTCCATGGAATGAAAAGTTATCTTCTAAACAGACAGAGATACCGCGCCCAGGGAGAGGCCATATATGATCAGGGGGTAGGGTGGCTTTTTTATACGGTGGAAAAACCCTACAACGAATAATGAAAACCAAGAACATGGTTTCCATTATAAAATGCCTTCACGCTCTAAGCCCAGCCATCGTTACAGCCGTCGCCGACGTGTGGTCGATGAGAGCCACACTGGTCAGAACATCGGAAGGGAAAGAACTTCTTTCTGGAGTTGAGGAGAAAACTTTGAGTCCAAACAAATGTCTTCCATCTGCTGCCACAGCTGATCAGATAAGGCCAGTGGGCACCCTGCGCATGTTCCAAGGAATACCCGCCGCAGTCGCCCTGTTGTGGCGCCACTAGTAAAGTGGCTCCCAGGGGCAGCTGATAAAAAGGGGCTCAGGCTGGGAAGCCAGAGGCCTCAGGCCAGGGCTGCCATGTGCTCCCCTTAAGTGACAGCTATGCTCTCGAGCTCTCTGTGCTCCAATTTCTTCATGGAGACATGGATCATGAGACTCCTTCGAAAACTTCAATCTTCCCGTTGGTAATAAGATGGTCGATAAGCCTACTACTTAGCAGGTTGTTGTGAAGACCTAATACCTGGCCAATGGATGTGCAAAGTATGAGCGTGTTTACCAGGCCTAACAGAAACAGAGGGAAGATGACGCAGGCACCAGGGACAGCGCACAGAAGCCCCCCCCGCCCCCCCCCCCCGCGCCACTGGCTCTCTCTGCCAGCAGCCAGGAGTACGCCCCTCACCCCTGGGTTCCAAAACAGCTCCGCGAACACCACCAGGTCAGCCGAGGAGAAGGTGAGGCCCATGTTGGCGGCGGTGATGGACAGCACGGCCACGGCGGGCCCCTCCGACAGCTGGAACTGCTGGCACAGGTCCTCACGGTCGGCCGAGGAGGTGGAGCCATCGATGCGGATGTGCTTCACACGCTGCGGGAACAGGAGAGGGAAGCAAGGTGGGCGTAGGTGCGGGGCCTCGGCGGCACGGCTCTAGGGACACAGCCCCGCGCTGCTCTGGCTCCAAGCCGGGTGGAGCATCAGGCTCGCCACTCTGTACTGCTTTCCGAGCTTCTTTCCTGGTCTTTCCTTTCCTTTCATAATTGGAACTTGTGTTGAGATAACTGTAGGCTCGCATGTCGTTTAAGCAGTAATACAGAGAAGGATTCCTCGTGTGATTTGCCCAGTTTCCTCCACTGGGAATACTGGTAAAACTATAGCATAATATCACACCCAGGATACTGACTTTGATACAATCCACTGACCTTATCCAGATTTCCCCAGTTTTACTTAAACTCCTGGGTGTGTGTGTTCTATACAACTTTATCTCGAACCTGGGTTTTCATGTATCTGCCTTCACAGTCGAGACAGTGAACAGTTCTAACCGCACAGGGATGCTCTGTAGCCCATTTAGAGCCCTGCCCGCCTCCCTCCTGCTTCTCCCTCACCCACCCAGTCCCTACTAATCTGTCTTATTATTATTTTTTTTTTGCGATACGCGGGCCTCTCACTGCTGTGGCCTCTCCTGTTGTGGAGCACAGGCTCCGGACGCACAGGCTCAGCGGCCATGGCTCACGGGCCCAGCCGCTCTGCGGAATGTGGGATCTTCCCGGACCGGGACACGAACCTGCGTCCCCTGCATCGGCAGGCGGACTCTCAACCACTGCGCCACCAGGGAAGCCCTGTCCTGCATTTCTAAAATGTTCCATTTCAGGAACATTTATAAATGGAGTCAAACACTGTGCAACCTTTGGGGCTGGGCTCTTTTCACTCAGCATCACTGCCCAGAGAGTCACCCCTGTCGTTGCACGTACAGTCGGTTCACACACACCCGTAGCTCATTCCTTCTCATTGCTGAGCAGTGTTCTGTGGCAGGGATGTACCATGGTTACCTATTCACCTTGGGCAGGACGTGTGGGTTGGTTCCAGCTTTGCACTACTACAAATAAAGCTGCCCTGAACATTGGTGTACAAGTGAATGTAACTTTTCACTCCTCTGGGACAACTGCCCTGAAATCAACTGCTGAGTTGTATCTGATAGTTGCATGCTTAGCTCAGCTTATTTTCTTTAAAAAAACAATTTTTTTATCTGCAATTAAAAATTTAATTTTAATATATATATATAAAATGCCTTATAACCTTATGTAGTTATGTCTTGTTATTCACAGTAGTTATGTTCTATATAGTCATTATTATAAAATCTGAATTAGCAAATCCTGGATAATTTCCCCTGGGGAAACACAGGATTAGGTTCCTGAGATCAGCTTATTTTAAGTGGCATTTATTGTTTCTCAATGATAAAGACAGACATTATGAGGAAAATAAATTACCGATCTATTTTCTCCCATCACTCTTTTCTCAATGTGTTTGCTACATCTTTTAAATAAAAAGTTCTATATCTTGCTTTTCTCTGATAAACATTATATTGTAAATAAACTAAATTATTAAAATGCTTTCTAAAACATGATTTTTAATGGCTGTGTAACAGTTCATTATGCAACAATAGTATACTTTAACCAGTTATCTATTTCCTCACATTTGGGTGGGTTTCTACTTGTCACTGAAAAAGGATGGGCTGTCTGCATGTCTCAACTAAGAAGTCCGCATGCTGCAACTAAAAGATCCCACATGCCGCAACAAAGATCTCGCATGCTGCAACTAAGACCTAACGCAGCCAAAATAAATAAAGTAAAAAAAAAAAAAAAAAGGATGGGCTGGCAAATGTCCACCAACAGATGAGTGGATAAAGTGTGGTACATGCATACAATGGAATATTACTCAGCAATAGAAAGGAATGAACTGTTGATACATGCATTAACATGTATGAATCTCAAAATATGTTGAGTGAGAGAAATCAGATTGAAAAAAAAAGGAGTACACACTGTATGATCCTGTATGATTCCACATTTACATAAGGCTCCAAAAATGCGAACAAATCTACAGTGACAGAGAGCAGATCAGTGGTGGCCTGGAGATGCGAGGATGGGGAGAAACGGGGATTACAAAGGACAGGAGGAAACTTCTGGGGCTGACGGATATATTCACTACTGTATGGCTGTTAGCAAAACTGGCGCCATCTTGGGCCCGTGCGGTTCCTCCTGTCCTTCCAGTGACCTTACCTAGGGCTGTACTGTAGTACACCGCACTGTCCTGTAGTAAATCTCTTCTTTGTCATCTAGGGCTTCGTAGTTAATAGATACTGTTTAGTGATCATTAGGTCCAGGTGGCCTGTACGCTCGGTTAGTCTCCAATGATGACAACCTTCACTGACGCGTTCCTGATGCTCAGGAGTCTAGTAACCCATCACAAATCTGGACTTAGGAATGTACTTCCTGTCTCCAGGCACATACCCCTGTACTCTAGGTTAACTGCAAGATTGTTCCAGTGGCTCCTCAGCATTGCAGAGTGCGGCTGCAAATGCTCTGGATCACCATCTACCCAGGCCTACCCTCCATGTAAGGTACCCTTTAATAAATGGATCCACTGATGGTACGGAGCTGCCTGCCTTGTTTTTAGGTCTCAAGATACCTTCTCAGTTCAGTGGGCACTTTTTGTTCCTCTGTGCAACAACTACCTCCAGTCTTGCTCAACTGCATACTTCAAATACGCGCAGTTATTATCTCAATAAAGCTATTGCATGGTAATTATCTCAATAAAGCTATTAAGATAAAACACTTTAAAAGAGGGGTTGGGGGGCTTCCCTGGTGGCGCAGGGGTTGAGAGTCCGCCTGCCGATGCAGGGAACACGGGTTCGTGCCCCGGTCCGGGAAGATCCCACATGCCGCGGAGTGGCTGGGCCCGTGAGCCGTGGCCGCTGAGCCTGCGCGTCCGGAGCCTGTGCTCCGCAACGGGAGAGGCCACAGCAGCGAGAGGCCCGCGTATCGCAAAATAAATAAAAAATAAAAAAATAAAAAAAATAAAAGATGGGTTAAAACAAACCTGTTCATGGTTCTACAAGGAAGAAAAATTATTCGGAAAGTCGACAGAAATGTTTCCGGAAACCTTCACCTCATTTCTTTGCTCAGATCTGACCTTGGCCTGCTTAGCAGTCGACACACAAACAAGAAAAGCACCCTGTGCTGAATTTCAAGGGGAGCTTACCTTCCTCTCAAGCGCATTAGTGACTGCATCCAAAACCACCTTATGGTGTGCAAACACTAGAAACTTCTCTCTTCCACTTTCCAGCAGGTCCAGGATATATTCACTGCATTTGACAATGACAACTCAATAAATTAAACACATACGCAATCCAGCTGAGATTAATTACCGAAAAGTGACTGCATCTGTAGCAGATACCTTCTGGGTACCTGCCTCCCCAGCTCATTCCCTCCCTCCTCTGAGAGCTGACCTCTCCCCCTTGCCCTCAGGAACTGTGGGGAAGTCATCTTCCGCCATATGCAGAAAGAGTTCTTCCATACTTTTTAGTCATCTCCCAAACACAAATAAATCAAAGTATCCTTATGTTTTACGTGTCTCTGATAGGTTACTGAAACATTCTTATTACTACCTGGGATCATACAAGATAATTAACAGTTTGCACTTTGGCTGCTACTATCATTATAATGTGTTTTCAATAAAAATTGAAGTGTTGTTTACAGATCTGAAAATGCCTGGGCAGGGACTGAGGGATTCTTGACAGTAATAAATTTCTGGCAATGTAGTATTGAGATGTAAGTAATAATACTGAAGAGACGTCAGGGATCGCCCTCCAGCTCCCTCCCACATCAGACTGCAAACCACAGGGCCAGCAGTTAAGGCAGTGGTATAAGTGAATTCTTTTTTCCAAGGCCAAGGAATATGGGTGAAAAGGCCTTGTTTACACGGTCTTCATTCTGCTTTTAATTTACTTCTCTCCTCCATCCACTGTGTTTTTTCTTGACTTTCTGCTCCTTATCTTTAGCTGTGGCCTTAAAGGAAGGCAGCGACCCCCAGGAGCTGTAGAGAGGAGAGTCAGCCAGTTGGCAGATCCCAAGCTTGCCCTGGCACTCGCGCCCTGCAGAGGGTTCCCAGTCCCAGTACAGGTCACCGGTGGCTTCTGCACGGGTGGCGGGAAGGTCAGATTCCTCGGACAGGACACAAGGAGCCCTCGCTCTGCCTGAGGGCATCCCCACACATGGGTGTGTGTCTGGGCAAAGAACAGACATTGCTCTCCTTGGAGAAGGACAAATCTCCAAGGTTTCCTATTACAGTACAGGCAGGTGGGAAAAAGGGAAGTGGACTCTCTTCTAAACGTCTAAGAATTTTTTCAAACAATACCATGACCAACTACGGTATGGATTTGAGTTCAATTTGTGAATTGTTGGTACTAATAGAATCTACTTTAATTAGTTTGAGAGACATAAAATTTGCCATGATATAAGCAAAAAAGTTAACTGCTACAGCATCAGAAAGTCACAAGGCCATAAAATCAACTTGGCCAGCCCATAAACACCACGGCCCCCAGTTTTCCTAATGCCTCTCATCCCTCTACATCTCAGACGTGGCATTGCTGCTCTGCCCTTCCTCACGTCCCTGAGCTACCGAGCTGGAAATATCTGCCGACCACAATAACCTTGGCTTTATATTGAAAAATGTCCATTAAAATGAAAACGAACAACAGCAAAAATGGGAAGAAAAGCAACTATCAGAGGAAACTGGGGTTTTTAAGATTTATAATCTAATTTCCACTTACTAGCTGTATGATTCTTAAGTTTAGAGATTTACGTTAGATTTACTCAGTTTCTGCATTTTAACTTTATTCTACTGATCTCACGAGGAGTCTATAAATGTGACATGAGTTAACAGATGTCAAAACTGTTGCAAACTATAAATCACTATATAATTTATCATGGAATTTTGAAAAAGTATGTATAAGGTATGTTATGATTTGAATGTTTGTGTCCCTGCCCCCCAGTTCATATGCTGAAATCCGAACCCCCAATGTGGGGCCTATGGGAGGAGATGGAGTTAATGTTCTTATAAAAGAGACCCCAGAAAGCACCCTTCCCCTTCCACCATGCAAGGACACAGCAAGAAGATGGCTGTCTACGAGCCAGGAAGAGAACTGTCACCAGACTCTGAATCTGCCAGTGCCTTGAACTTGGAATTCCCAGCCTCTAGGACTGTGAGAAATACATGTTTGTTGTCTAAGGTGCACGGCCTATGATATTTTTGTCATAGCAGCACGAATGGACTAAGACAAGGTATTACCGAAGTTTATTTATAAGGTGGAAAATGGTTAGATTTAAAATTCCTAAGGGAAATGGATGGCTCTGGGCCCAGCACTCAATGGACCCTGGATTTTGTAGGTCACAAGCTGAGAGAGCGAGGGAAGGGGCTCACACCCATGCCATGTGTTATTCAGCAGCACATGAGAAATGTCGGTGGAGGCAATTCAGATTAGTGTCTGAGAGAGGTTTCCAGGCCATAAAAACCACATCTGGAGTTCACTGGTCTCTTAAACAGTATCATAAATGAAAAGGGCAGTGCCCAGAGGGTGAAGGAGAGCTGCCCGACATTCAGGAGTCTTTGTGGAGAGTCTGTGATTTGAACAATGCAGCGAACTCACTCTCCAACCACATTTAAGGGTGCAGAGGGAGAGGCCGGTGAGGCTGGGAGATGCAGAGGCTGAGTGAGAGGGCAGGGCAGGCTGTGGGTCTCCATTTATCCATGGATCTCGGTCCCCAAAGCCAATCTGGGACCGCTCAACCCCACGCTAAATTCATTTCATTGTAATTGAATCACTTGGACCATTATCCTGCCCGAGTCTCACACGAACGTTAAACAGTAAAAAAATTAGGCAAGCCGCATGCCGTTAGACTCGCTTCAAGTTTCTATCTCAGTGATATGTGAAGAGCAGTGGGTTTTTCTTTCTTTAGCCAAGGCAGACAATTGAGATTTTTTTCTTTCAAGTCAGTGAATAACTTTAAGAACAGAAATTATTACACCAGCTTTAGCTGAGAAGACAGAAGGAGACCAAGTGTGACAACAGCCACTTGCCCGTATCTTTCGAACAAACGATGGTATTCACCTTCTTCCTTATTTAGGTAAATGACAGCTGAAACATGATGTCTTTGGAGATGACCAGAGAGTCTCCGTAAGGCAGCTTCCTGGTCTTCTGTGAAACCCCTAATTTTTTTCCTACAGGCAAGTGACCACAGTTCTCTTAGCAAGAGGAAAACTTCCCTTCAGTGTTTGGGTCACCCAACCCTGCTCGTAAGTGGCTACAGCTCCAGCTCACTCGGGTTAAGACGGGATCTGGCAGGGACCCCAAGCACATCCTGGCAGGGCTCCAGCGACAAGCCTACTTATGCCTCCTGGGTGATGGTGCCCTAAACTTTATATTCAAAGCAACTACCATTCAAATCTCTAATCATTTCTTACGGAGCAATAAAACCATCCTGACGGACTAAGATAACAGGTATTTCTTTTTAAAAAAGAGAGAGAGAGAAGTCGACACTTGGTGTCCACTTACATGACAGATGGGATTTTAGCTTCAGCTGTTCTGTTGAAGAAGAGAATAAGGGCTTCTTTCTGCTGCTGTTTCTGTGGAAGGAGAAATCGAGGGTTTGAAGTCTCCCACTCTGAGAACTCTGTGACACACTGACATAATCATCACCACCAAGAGCTTCACAAATCCCAACATCCATCGCCAGAGCCGAGAGGCCCTGACTTATCCACTCGCTTTAGCCACGCCACAGGAACCGTCTACACTCTGGTTTTGTACCAAGAGGCCCCGACTTACCCACTCGCTTTAGCCACGCCACAGGAACTGTCTACACTCTGGTTTTGTACTGGGAGACAAAGTAGCATTACAGATGTTCTGTCACCCTTCAAGAACTGTTGTGAGAATCCAATGAGGCAAGGAACATGCAAGCTCTTTGGAAGGGCACTGCAGGTAGCGCTTCACCACCCATGCCAAGCTCATGTGCTCAGCAGGAAGGCAGCCCTGCTAAGCACACCTATTTACTATAGGTATTACAGCCTGGTGACAACTTACACATGACAATGGCCCACGATGTTCCCCCACCCCTTTCCTTCTGCTAACTTGTGTCCATACCCAACTGACTAAGCTCACCTCTAAGACTTACTGAATCATTTCCAACTGACCTCAACTAGTCTATTCTAGTATCATCTCAAAATGTTACTCACATGTTTCTGGCCTGTGTGCACAGAAGGTAATTGACTTCCCTCAAGAGGAAACGGTATTTTCTTTATAGTTTGCATCTAAATAAATCCCAGTAAAGAATGCTAACCCAGGAGGCGCTTAACCAGTTTCACAACAATATGAGATAACATTTACCATTACTCTTGGGTTCCCAGAGAGCACAGATACTCTTACCATCCTTGGTAGGGCAGCCATCCCCTTCCACTAGCCAGCATGGGTTTATAGATGCTCCTACATTTTGGGCCTGGGCCCTGTGAGGCCAGTGATTGACATGGCAGCTTCCTCATGGAACAAAGAGGTGACCCAACAGTAAAAACACCTATGGCCCTGAACTCATTAATAACTCAGGAAAGCAGCCACAGCTGGACTGTAACTTAAATTACAGACACCACAGATGGTGAGAAAAGCTACCTGGTCAAAATCGTTTTTTGGCTTTAAACAGCATCTCTCCTCTAGGCCTTGACAAGAAAGAAGAAAGAGACCCAGGAACCACAGGAATCCGTAGGGGCACTGATGGGGTAGTGGATCCGCTTCCTTTTCTACATGAGTCGTGGCAGTGGTGGGCACCGTCCCTCCTATTTTGTGGCAGCAGTTCAATTAAACAACTCTAACCTCCTGGGAACTCACATTGAAGATGTGATTCTGTGTGTGTGTCTTAATTTGTTTCTCGGCCCCAGGCCCAGTCAGGATTCTGACGAGGCTCTGGACACACACACTTTTCGCGTGTGGCCCATGAACTCACACGGAGTCCATTTGTGTCTCTCAAAGGGTCCCCTGCAGTAGGTTAGGCCCTCCAACCACCGAACGCATCCCTAGTAGGATATGCTGAAGGGACAGTGTCAGGCTCCCATCTGACGACCTCACCCGCAGCGTGTACACCTCAAGGAGACTGCACCCCACCCGTTCTCAGTCCACAAGTAAACTCCTGTTCCTTCAGAGACTCTTGTCAGGTCCTTCCCTCCCACCCACACTCAGGCCACACTTGCTCTTAGAAAGGGAGAGGGCAAAACAGATGGAGAGATGGTAAAAAGCACTTTCAGGAACCCTGCCCCAAGATTTAACACGCAGAGCCAATGTGGGTGTGAGAAAACAAACATCATTATTACACACAGCTTGGGAGATGGTACCCTGGGCTAATAACCCTTTTGGGGCTGTTATCAATAGGTACCAAAAGTCTTCAAAATATGCCCATGCCCTGTGATGCAGCAACGCACTCCTAAAATTTACCCTCAGGATAGAATTGGAGGTACACAAATTCAGATGTAAACTACTTTTGCAGTGTAGTGTTACTTAGCATAGTGAACAATTGAAATAACTTAAATGTCCAACTACAAATGACTGGCAAAATTACAATATAGCCAGGTGAGAAAACATCATGCAGTCTTCAAATACTATGTTTTAGAAGAACATACAACAACATGGAAAAGGGTACAGATATAGTTTTGTAACTTGCTTTCTTCCCCACTTGATGGATCTTTATAAGATCCCAATTTCTGCTTTTAAAATACATATGTTGCTTATTATGTACATAAGTTACAATATATATAAAGAGAGATAAATAATATATATTTTAAAGCAAAAAACACATAAATTTTAAAGAAAAAATACCAAAATGATATATGCCAAAATTATGTAATATAAATAGATGGGCTAATCTTTTTTTTTTTTTTTTTTTTTTTTTTTTTGCGGTATGCGGGCCTCTCACCGCTGTGGCCTCTCCCGCTGTGGAGCACAGGCTCCGGATGCGCAGGCCCAGCGGCACGTGGGATCTTCCCGGACCGGGGCACGAACCCGTGTCCCCTGCATCGGCAGGCAGACTCTCAACCACTGCGCCACCAGG
The DNA here is from genome assembly GCF_003031525.2 of Neophocaena asiaeorientalis asiaeorientalis. NCBI lineage: Eukaryota > Metazoa > Chordata > Mammalia > Artiodactyla > Phocoenidae > Neophocaena > Neophocaena asiaeorientalis. The sequence goes on from NW_020175039.1 coordinate 7,621,029, forward strand.
GAAGCCCTGGGTTAATCTTTTTTATAGTATAGTGATAAAAAAACAATAAGTGTTACATATTATACTTTTCTTTATTTGGCAGATTTTATACAACAGATATTTATTGTTTTTTCTTTTTTTTTTTTTTTTTTTGCGGTATGCGGGCCTCTCACCGCTGTGGCCTCTCCCGTTGCGGAGCACAGGCTCCGGACACGCAGGCTCAGCGGCCATGGCTCACGGGCCCAGCCGCTCCACGGCATGTGGGATCTTCCCGGATCGGGGCACGAACCCGTGTCCCCTGCATCGGCAGATGGACTCTCAACCACTGCGCCACCAGGGAAGCCCTCTATTGTATTTTTAATGTGGGAGAAATCAATAGTTTTATCTTAAAAAAAAAAGCTCCCCAAACTGATAGACATATTACTAGCCCATTAACTATCTTATTACTTCTTTTGTCAGCCATGGACTGGGAAATTTTAAATAACCTGCATCCTTTGTTCCTGCCTCTTAGATTTTTATTAAATTAGATCCACTGGGTTCTGAATTTATTTTTCTACGTTGGAATCTAAGTGGATTGTCAAACGGCAGAAAGGTGAGCTGATACTGTCACCAGGAAGTCTGCATGGACCAGTTCCATTTTTCTGTTCCTGGTCTTGCTGATCAAAAAAACGGCTTTAGACGAAAGATGATTAGAGTCAGCTTTTCTTAGCCTGTGAACAGCTATCTATTATTTTGGCTGAAAATGAGAAAAAGATTTCACTGTATATTATGTTTTATAAATTGGCTGGTCTACCTTGGCTTCTGTGATTTAAAGCTTTTTAAAAACTGTCTTCCTCCAGATGGGAAGGTGTGAGGGAACAAAGAAAGAAATCACTTTTTGACAGGCTAGCAGTGCTTTGCTGGAACCACGATAATGTGTAAAATTGCAGGGAAACTTGGGGCTACAGAGTCACTATAAAAATGGTGGTGGTGGGGTCCTTTCTGTAGATTCACAGACTAAAACCACAAAACCATGATTCTCCATTTTAACACTTTCAATTCAGGATTTCACAGCCAGTCAGGGCTTGGAAGGCATGTTGATCGCCATCTGGCCCAAGCCCCGGCTGACACTGGCTCCCCTTCCTGGGTTAAGTTGGCAGGAGGGTGCTCCCAGTCAGATCCACGGTTTGTAGATGCATCAAATCTGGGGCTTTTCAGTAAGAAAGGTTCTGATGTTCTAAAGGGTCATGCTCATAAATTCATTTGCTACTTGGATTTTCCATTATAAAAATTAATTTACATTAAAGAACACAAAAGAAAACCAAATTTTCAAGAATTTGTCTTATTATCTAAAAGAATTAAGCATATGGCTTGAGCATCGTGCTGAAGGCAACCTGTATCTCTTCAATTTCTCTCTCTTAGGGACAAACCTAAATTTCCCAAGACACCAAGGAAGCAACATAGCAATTCTCAAGCACTGGACTGGGAAGAACTCAAGGCCCCTTCTCCACTGGATTCTTGAAGAATTACACTGCATTTTAGGGTTTGTTTTCACAATCTGCAAAATAGTGTTAAGACTCTGGGCTGAAGACGCAGAGACAACAATCACACACAACAGGTAGGACTCAGAGCAACTGTCCCAAGTCCTTCATACTCTTCCAGCACCAAGCCTATGAGGTAGGTCGTGGCTCCCCTTTTTAGGGAAGAAAGTATCTACAAATCCCAAAGAATTTAAGGGACTTACATAGCTACGGGGAGTTATCAACACCCAATATTCCTGATTTCCACGGCTCAGCCTAGTCAATTTCACATCACTGTCGATAAACTCAGAAATCAAACTTGCAGGTTACATATGAAATCATCTTTGGAAAGAGCCACTTACCTAACTGTGTACATTGGCGGAAAGTTTAAAAAATGCTTTCAAACCTTGCTGCACTAAGTTCAAAATTCCCATACGTCTTTTTGGCCATACTGCCTCTTGACCACTTAACGTGACTTTCCTCCTCAATTCTAATGCCCACAGACCGTTTTGTCAGTTGTCTACACTGGCCGCTCTCCACCACCTGGTTCAGGAGATGGACTGGGTACAGGTGAGGGTGTCCTCCGGGGACTCCCATGAAATACTAATAGACCTTCTTCCATCACACACACAAGGAACTAAAGCATAGCATTTTATAAACATTCAGACCTCTGCATCTAAAAAGATCATACATCTGAATTTTTCCACTAATATTACATATGCTATACATGTTCCTTGGTTTTCTTGTCTGGTGGAGTTCACTGGCGGGCAAAAGTTAGTAGACATTAAAGGTTTAAGAAAGTTCTAAGAAAAAACTAAAATTGAGAAAATATTTTAATTCACTGCCTTTTTTTCTCTAGAAATCAGAAAAAGACACCAATGCTGATTTTATCAACAGAACACCCCGGTTCTGCTCGTGGTTCCACTGAAATATAATTTGAGAACCACTGGTCTGTATGTCCACGTCAACGTTAAGGAACTTCACTTGAAAGCTCCACGGCAAAGATATTACACCTGCTCACTTCCTCCAGGCCATCCCGATTATTATGTATAATACAGCATAAATTAAATACTGCTAGACAAGTTACCAGTGCATCCTCTACCCTACACTGTTTCTTAAAAATTACTAGCCAGTCTTGTTCATCACATGGTAAAATAACATTAAAAAAAAAAATCACACATTCTGTCTCCTGTCATCTTATTTATTTTGTACTCTCCCAGAAGGCTAGTATCTCATGTAGATCTAAGTTTCCATATACAGGGTAATATCAAGCCCAGATAATACTTTATGATAATGTCTGAAAATGTCAATGACTGTCATTTTCTTGGGAATGAAAATTGCAAGGTTTTTATCCCAAGAGGACAGAAACGGGTCTGGTATAGATTACTTTATAGCACTTAGCACAGTATGACACTAAAGACAGACATGAAACGAAAGTGTTTTGAAAAGACAGTCACCATAGTGGAAAGAACCCTAATATATAGGGCTAACAGGCTTGGTTATAGCCTCAGCTCTGCCATGGAGTAGCCATAAGACCTTGGGCAAATCCCACTCTCCGTGAGCTTCAGTTTCCCCCTCTATAAAATGGGGGTGCCAACTTGTTGCCAACCATAAATGACCGTAATAAGGATTAAAAGTTAAGAGAGTTTGAAAACTCTTTGTTATATAAATGTCAATTTGTTTTTTTGACTAAAGCAAAAGACATGAGATGATTAGAGCATTAACATATATAACAAATACACTTAGGACTAATTTCTAATGACCGTTACTAAAGGAAGTATTCTCAAAATACACTAAACATAAACTCCAACTTTCTTTGAGGGATTCAGAATACATATCACCATCCTGTGGTTGCCCTGGGGTTTATCTCTATGACTGTCCGTCAACAGTGATCTACACAAGTAGAAAACTGCAAATTAATACGAGATTTTGGAAGTAGACTAGGTAGGCTGAGAAATGAAGCGGGCTCACCATCCTGCCCGGGGCGAGGGAGAGAGGTTACGGGAAGACAAGGTCGGGGGACTCTGGGTCAGCTCTGCAGTGCCCCTCCAGGGAAGGAACAGCTGTGCACAAGGGGGACCTTCCCAATCCCCATCTCCAGCCCCGGACTCACAGTGCTCTCCTTGGTGGTCATCTCCTTGGCCGCGGCATCCAGGGCAGCTCTGGTCCTGGCGCTGACCCGGCCTGGGGCGACCACCACCATCTTGCGCTGTTTGGCTGGGAGCTGGCAGAGGACGTCGCCCTTGAGGCGCCGCAGCATGACCGTCTCCTCCAGCAGGAGCTTCAGCTCCCCCAGGTTGGAGGAGCCTGAATAATCCCATCCCCAGGGCAGCTGTGGAGGCAGAACCGAGACACAGCTCGTGAGTCCCCAGGGCCCAGGACTGGAGCTGTCACCTCCGGGAATGGGCTTCTCGCAACCCTCTCTTCCCTTGGCTTTGTTCAGAGAACTTCAAGTGGCTTTAAGGGATGAATAAAATCTCACAGAATACAAATGAGAAACAGGAAGGAAAAGGAAGAAAGAAAGTCAGGAATGAGAGAACCAAAAACGTGTATCATGGCATCCCACAGTTTGGCGCTAACCTTTCCAGCAGCAAAGGCAAGCTGTCAAGTGGTTTGGTGCCTGTTACATTCAAGAACAAACGAGACACGCAGCTTGTCAGACTCTTCCCATACACTAAATGCAGAAAGTTTCCCTAGGGCTTACCCAACTGAGCCTGTTGCACAAGGTGACAGATGATGCTGTAATATCTTTATTTGATGAGGGTTACAGGGATTACGAAGCTGCTCTTCCCCAGCGTGGGCCTCACCATGCGGGACCTGGTGAATGCCATCGCGGTGGCTATGGTGGAGGCGGCTGAAGGGAAGAACCCAGAACACAGGTGCTGCAGTCTTGCTGAAACCAGAGGTGGGTTTTAGAGCGCCCAGGCAGTCCTTCATAAAAATGGTTCCTTCATTTAGCAGCTCAAGGAGGCAATGAGCAAGAATGTCTACTTCCTACCACACAGGTAGACAAGATGCTACCGATTAAAATAAAAACCCTGCCCTTCACTAACAATCTTACTGGAAACAGGACTGACTTTTACGGTCCTGTAGAAAATCAGGGAGCCAGGGTATCTGCTGCCTTAGGGTTTCAGCTGCTCATTTTCCCTCATGCCTCACCCCACCCTGGACTGTGAACCACCGAGGGCAGGGGCTAGGCTTGATCATTTTCGAGGGCCAGCGGACCTAGTATAATGCTGGAGATGTGACAGGTGTCCTATAAACCTCTGCTAGATTGAGGGCAGGAAGAGACAGCCAAAGGTGGAGCAATAAAATGATCAAAAACTGCTTCTTCTTTTAAAAAAATACACTCTGAAATCAACTGGATGTTCTCAGCAAATGCCTTCACGGTATAGGGTCGAAAATGAGCTCGGCGTGGGGCATTCTTTTCAGTGGCTTCTCTTAATGCAAGAATCTGGCCACAGTTAAAAGAAAAAAAAAAAAAGTAGGGACTTTCCCTGGTGGCGCAGTGGTTGAGAATCCGCCTGCCAATGCAGGGGACACAGGTTCGATCCCTGGTCCGGGAAGATCCCACATGCCACGGAGCAGCTAAGCCCATGCACCACAACTACTGAGCCTGCACTCTAGAGCCCACGAGCCACAACTACTGAGCCCTTGTGCCACAACTACTGAAGCCCATGCGCCTAGAGACTGTGCTCCGCAACAAGAGAAGGCACCGCAATAAGAAGCCTGCGCACCATGATGAAGAGTAGCCTCCACTCGCCACAACTAGAGGAAGCCTGTGCGCAGCAACGAAGACCCAATGCAGCCAAAAATAATAAATTAATTAATTAAAAAAAAAGTAGCCCTGGCCTACTGGCTGCATTATATAAAAATCATGCTAGGAACAAATGGATATCGTAATTAATTTAGGTATAATGTTCCTACCTTCTAATATTATCAACTCTTAACCTTGCAGGTTAAAACCCAATAATACCAAAGGTTTTAAATGCGTAATACCGTAATTACAATCCAACAAGCTTTTATTGAAAACTTATCATGGAGCAGGCATTGGGCTAGGTGAAAGGAAGGATACAAAGATGGGGAAGGCAGCGTCTGACTATGTTTTCTTGGATGCTGGGGCAGGAGGAGGACAAGGGCGAATCTGAGGATGGCTTGAATGACTGCGGAGACGGTGGCCGGAGACTGGGAACCCAGGGAGGGACAGTGCAGCAGTAAAGGCAGGGAATGGCTCTGCCCTCAGCCCTCCACCCCCCCGACCCCTGGCTAAACACGACACCATGCGCCTAGACAGTCAAGGAAGATAATAAGATCCTTTTCAGAAATCAAGGTGTCTTGAGGGATCAACACAACTACACACAACCTAACCTGGACTGATCCATGGGGAAACTTTGTCAAAGGCATGTATGGCTTTAAATACATTTAATAACAGAAATCTCCTGCCTCAATAACCAGCCAAAAACGGTTTGCCATTAACTTTGCCAAGCACCACAAGTTACATTATAAGTACTCTGAATGTAAGTGGATATTTTTAAAGTACTTGAAAAGCTGTCTTTTCTTTTTCAAAAGTATTTTAAAATAAGGCAGATGATCTTATTAACATCACTAACTTGCATGGCAAGGCTTTTCTCTCCCAGGTGGCATGGGTGATGAGTGAGGGGCAGCCGTTTCTCCAAGCGTCAGTGTCTTCGATGCAGACAGCAGCTCGGCATATTTGTGACTTGATCACAAGACAGGAATCCTTAAGGTCTGAAGTAATGAGGCTTTAGAGTCCAGTTAGAGCCTCTGCACAGGGACGCTGCCCACAGGAAAGAAGCCAGGGTGAGCTGGAGTTGTGGCTTCAAGGTTACAGTAGAACAAGTGGGGAAAATGAGAAGTGATTTGCCCTTGAGAGAGGGGCCACACCTGCCATTCTAATTCAGTGCTACTGGAACCTCATGGGAACAGGGTTTAGGCATCTGAGAAGTCTACCTTGCCGGACAAAGGACGACTGTTGAAGGATAAATCCATCACCCTGGCCACAGTTTTGAAAGTAGAGATTAGAAAGAGAAGTGAGTGACTCTCCCTTTCTGGTTTTCAGATCGTGGATGTTCTGGAGCCTGGATCAGAAAGAACTACTCGGGGCTCAGGAAGAAGGTTCGAACCAGCCCCATCACCTCCCACCTGTCAGCAATGACACCAACTGGGACTTCTGCTCCACCCATCACAGCACACCAAGGCCCCAGCACACCAGCGAACAGATGAGACTGTATCCCACTGGTGGGTCTGGAGAGAGTGAAGAGGGCACAGAGGCCAAGAAGGAGAAGGCCACAGACTGAGTCTCTTCCTGAAAAGAGAACAGCCCAGTGCCTGAAGAAAACAGCTCAACTGATTAAGGAAAAAACAACGAACTCCTAAGCAAACAAGGAGCTAATTCTGTGTGCCATCCTGTCTCGGGTTATTCTGGGGAAGAACACTGGAAATGGGCACAGGCTTTGGCCAACCTGGCTATGGCTACCTGACACTGAGAGACCCCCCAGCTCAGGCCAGGAAACATGCTGTGTCCACCAAGAACGCGCTGCTGAGCTACAAGGGAGACACGGCCGCAGACAAGGAGAGCGAGGAAATCCTGGAAGCTCTGGTCGTGCTCCGCCACACTCTGGGGGTGGCCTGGCTCCTGCCGAACCAAGACACAGAGGCCTGCTTCAACCTGAAGAGGCAGAGGGAACACGAAGGAGTGAAAGAACTACATAAGGAAGGCGTCTGGGGATTACCAGTCTCAGAGAAGGACCACGTGTTGCTTGGGGCAGGGCCTCCTTGGCCATCCGCAGGTTGAACACAGCTCGGGCATACTTTGAAAAGGCACTTGGCAACATTATTACTGCTGAGGGTGACAGGATGTCAGAAGTGATCAGTCTACAGAAGAACCACGCCCAGGCCCGCCGGCACCGGCAGCAGGCTCATTCGACCCGTGTTGCTTTGTTCACTGACTCAGCCCCCAAACCGCACAGGTGAGCATGTTACCAGTTGAGGCCTATGCCATGTCTGGAGGGACCCAGCACAGGGAATCTCAGCCAAGTTCAGCTGCCAAGTGTGGAGATCACACACGCTACACATGTGCCCTGTAATACATCAGCTGACAAGGAGATTGGTGAGAAAAGACAAAAACGTTGCCCTCTACCCCCTCCTCTGCTCTCCACCTCCTGACTCTTTTCCTCTGGTTTGCAAGAGAGATGGTGGTGGCAGCCAGAATTTTCTTGATGTGTATTCGAAAGTGAGGTACTGGGGCATCCAGAGGAAAGCCCAGTGATGAATTCATCCTTCAGTAGTGGCCCTCTGTCTGGCAAGGTCATCCTTCTGAAAGTGGGGCTTTGGCAGAAAGGCACCGCTAAGGAAGATGGAGTCCCACGCTCAGCCAGATGGCCAGACTGGTGACTGCTAATGGAGTCAATGGCCAGTCAGGAGGAATTCGCATTTGTGACTAATGTAATTTAAATATTTTAAAAAATGTTGACTTTCTCATTTACGAAAGTAATCCATTTTGGCATACCTTATCTTCCAGTCATACATGAGAGAGACACAGAGCGGGGTGAAGGAGGCGGGGGGAAGAGAGGGAGACAAAGAATGAATAATGAACTATAGGGAAAGTTTCGCATCCTACTTTTTTCCACTCTTTTGTTTCCCCATGTCATTAAATACACTTTTTTTCTTCAGTGAAAAAACACTGAGGGGGCTTTCCTGGTGGCGCAGTGGTTAAGAATCAGCCTGCCAACGCAGGGGACACGGGTTCGAGCCCTAGTCCAGGAAGATCCCACATGCCGTGGAGGAACTAAGCCCGTGTGCCACAACTACCGAGCCTGTGTGCCGCAACTACTGAAGCCCACACGCCTGGAGCCCGCCTGGAGAAGCCACCACAATGAGAAACCCTCAGCAACCAGAGAAAGCCCGCACAAAGCCATGGAAGACCCAACGCAGCCAAAAAAATTAATTAATTAATTAATTAAATAAATCTATTAAAAAAAAACAGGTTTTAGAAATCATGATTTTTAAATTTTTTTTATTATTTTGGCTGCGTTGGGTCTTGCTGCTGCACACGGGCTTTCTCTAGTTGCGGTGAGCGGGGGCTACTCTTCATTGTGGTGCACAGACTTCACATTGCGGTGGCTTCTCGTGTGGAGCAAGGGCCCTAGGCGTGTGGGCTTCAGTAGTTGTGGCTCGTGGGCTCTAAAGCGCAGGCTGAGTAGTTGTGGCTCACGGGCTTAGCTGCTCTGCGGCATGTGGGATCTTCCCGGGCTAAGGACTGAACCCGTGTCTCCTGCACTGGCAGGCAGATTCTTAACCACTGCGTCACCAGGGAAGTCCAGAAATCATGATTTTGATTGCAACGGCATTTGTTTACAAGGCTTCCTCTGCCATTTTTGGAGAACGGAAGCTGTGCAGACTGTAGCTTCAGGGGCAGCTGCTCCATTGGCACCGTATTCATAGAGATAATTTGCAGGTCAGAGGCTTCCGGCCTGCTGACCGGGCACGATTCACTATAATCGACCTTTATAAGCAAAGGCCCACTGATGAGAGCCCACCAGGGGAGCCTGAGATCATGCTTCCCCCTCCACCTGTTCAAAGGCTTCCTCTGTCCTTTTTGCGCAGAGTATGTAGGGCCTCGGCCTCACCTGGAGCTCACCTCAGTGCCCTTCTCTGAGGCAAGAGCTGTTGGCTTTCAGAGCTCCAGGCACCTACGCATCGGCCACTGGTCGCTCTACTGGAAAACACTAACGTGGAATCACCACAAGCGTTAGAACTCAGAGGGGCTGCTCTTATCTTACCCTAGAGGACACTCCAAGGTCAGAGTTAGGGGCAAAGCAGAGCTAAAATCTGAATCCAGCTCTATGGCCAGTGCTCTTCTGATCACACCACAGCCAAAAAGAAGGAATGGAAAGGGAAGTGTGAAAATCAGGGTGGGGGTGGGCGGGGAAGAGGGGGAATAAAGAACAAATACCCGCTTGGCGCCACAGTAGCGAAGTCCAAAGGCGTGGAACTGAGGGAAGAAAGTTGGCCTGACGGCGAGGATCTGCGTGTAGAGCTCTGCCGGCCGGGACATGGCTGGGGTGCCCGACAGTAAGATCACCCTCTTGGCAACCTAGAACACAAAAGCCCAAGATGCTGAGACACACAGAGGACATGCAAGGGACGTCCCCAGCACCCCCAGGAGTCGGAGCCAAGGCCCCCGGAACAGTACACCCCTGGAATCTTGCACGAACACCTTCACTTCCTCGCACTCTGACTGCAGGCACTTCTCAAGTTCATGCATCTTAGATCCAAGGTAGATCTAGATTCCAAAGACACTCCGGCTGGCCTCACTCCAGAGCTCTGGGTGGCCACAACCTGGGAACGCTAAGCGAAGGTACCATGACCAGAGAAAAAGAGCATGTGTGCTCCAAGAACCTCACGGTGTGACCCGTGTAAGAGGCTGGGCGTCATCTCCTAGGCTGCCTTGGCCACACCCTCTGCCTGCATGTACAGCAGCACTTAGTCCCTTACACTGAATTCTACCTTGTCTGTCTCCCTCACTAGACTGCAAGCTTCTTGAGATCAAGGACTGGGCTGTGTCCACCTCTGTTTTCGTAGAACAGTGGCTGGCACAAAGTAAGCAATCAATCAATATTCACTGTATGCCTAAAAATATTCACCAGGAAGCTAACTGGCGTCCTACGGAACGCGGAGTAAACTCAGAGAATCCAGCGTGGTTAGAGGAAGGGGAAGTAGGGGAGACAGCAGCAGGTCCGAACTTTTTCCAGGATGGATTTCTGACACCCAAGCTGAACCTATGATTAGATAATGACACCTAGGACCAGCCCTTTCTCAATCCCAGGAGAAAGCATCAGCCAGGGCCTGTGTATAAGCCTCTATTTGTTTTCTTTAGAGGAGAAAAAAAAAAAGAAAAAAAGCCTGTCACTAACTCAGCTGCACAATGCTTTGAGCCTAGGGGTCCCTGATTCAAGCTCATCTGGTAGTTAGTAAGGACTTGAAAAGGTGGGACCCGGATCCATCTACCCTACACCCAGCCCAGGCCTGCAGCAAGCCTGCTCAGATGAGGGCAGGATGCGCATAAACAGCTGGTCAATTCCAATGACAGACTTCGGGCTCCTCCTTATCGTGACACCAACCTGACCCAAGAAGACCAGACCCCAAATCCTACCTCTTACTCAGATGAGAAAGAGGGTGAGATAAAAAAGCAGACACTTCCCTACTGTACTAGAACATGGAGCGGCCAGAGATCACTGGCGGTAAAATCCATTTCAGCTCTGGGAAGGGACCCTACTGGAGGGCTCAGTTGTCTAGAAACAGCTTGTTAACCACTGTGACCTCGAGTTAATGATGGCAGCGTAAGGCAATCGCATGCAGTCAGTCACCTAGGGGAGGAAATCAGGTTTTCAGATAGATACACGGCCTCATAAAAATAAATACAGGTGCAGCAGAGGGAAGGAAAATGATTCTTTATAAATATACAATGTATATACCGTTCCTGAGATGCACTTTTGCCCGCTCAGCAGCTGCCAAGACCTAATTCCATTATGACAGGAGAGCTATGAATTCCTGCAGCTATAATTTTCCACAGTTCAACTACCTGGGCCTTCTAACTTCCTACATGGTTTAATGCAGACTCATTAAAATAACAGTGAGCTTCTTGAAGGACGCCTGTTGCACCACTTGCCTTGGCTCGAGACCATTTCAATGAAACGGGGAAAATGAGAAGTCTTATCAGTGAGAGAAAATCAGTTCACCATCCAAACCTATTCCCCACATCATCACTGCTGTAGCCTGGGGATGGAGCCTGGGCAGCAGCTCACAGATCAGGTGCTGGAAATTAACTCCAGGGTTCTCTGCCCGATATTTATAGGATGGAGTTAACATGGAGTCAGACCTCCCATATACTGTCCAGACTAGGGTGGTGATGGGACCGTTGAAAATGGATGCTTGTGGGTGTTAAAAAAGCAGAGGCAGCATTATGGAAAGAGAAAAAAGGCCAGCTTTGAAAAGAAACCAATACGGCGTCTCATCTATTATGGAATGACTTAGCCTGCTCAGCCCCGACACGTTTATTGTCATCACTGTCATCTGTAAGGTCTTTAATTGTGCCCGGTTTCACGTGGTTTATATGCCACCCTCTACCCTTGAGAACTTCCAGTTTAGGAAAATATAAATGCATAAAACTACATAAATCAACCCTAAATTGAACGCCTTACAGGTAACCCTTCTAGCACCCAAGAAACCCACAATGGAACAATGCAAAAAAACGATTTCTATTTAGTGTCAGAGAGAAGTCAGTTGATTCACACGAGCAGGGGACTCTTCCTGCAGTCTGCCTGATCACACTGGGGGTGAGAGCAGACCCTCCAGCGGACACCACCCCCGCTCTGGCCTGAAGAGGCAAAGAGCCATCTCTCCAAACGCAGAGGGACTGGGTTTTCTGTTCTAGGTGCAGAGGAACTGGGTTTTCGACTCCCTGCTTGTATATCACAAGTACTGCCATTGTAGTACTGTACAAAACATCCAAAACCTGGTTACAAATCCAACAAAAGGGATCAGATGATACACATTCTGACAGATTTATACAATAGACTACTATTTGTAAGAATGAGGTCTAGTTATTGGGAATGAGGTGCCATGATTACCAAGATACGCCATTAAGGGAAAAAAGGAAGGTGCAAAACTGGTTGTAGAACACTCTAGGGAGGGAGAAAGGAAACACACGTTGAACGTACTGACATGGGCACAGACTAATTTTTACAACTAAACCCCAAAATCCAGTAACTGTGGCTGCCTTCGAGGAGAGAGATCAAGGGACTGGGGGATCCAGAAGGGGGAGAAAGAGTTATTTTTCACTGTACACCCTTCTGTACTCTTTAAATATATCACCTAGTTAAACTACTTCAATGAAAAAGGAAAAGAAAAAGCTCAAACACCTTAGACCACTATGCTCATCTGATCTAGCCAATCGACAGACATAAAAGGACTCTACTCCCACAAAAAGAGAAACAGCTGTTTATTAGGGAAGGATGGTGGGATTCTGAGGGCCTTTCTTCTTCTAAAGAAATAATCTAACTGGTTTAACGATAAAAAGCACTATAAATTAAAAAAAAAACCCACTAAAGGAAACTCAAACACACCTCACTGCTCACAATGGAAAAGTCAGATACCCTTCAGGGCTGGAGTCATGTGGAGCAAAGACCATGTGATTTGGCCTGAGCAGGAGTGAAGGCGGTGATGCGTGGCCAGACTGGATTTCAGAGGCAACTATCAAAAGGTAAAACTATGACCCAGAAATTCTGAGTGGAAGAATTCGTCCTAAGAGGACAAAGTATACAAGCTATGAACATACGGATGACGTTCACTTGCAGAATTATGTATAATAGCTAAACAGTGTCCAACACTAAGGGTTAAATCATGGGATGTGTCCATACCACAGAACGCTCCCAAACCATTAAAAATGATCTTGGGGGCTTCCCTGGTGGCACAGTGGTTGAGAGTCCGCCTGCTGATGCGGGGGACGCGGGTTCGTGTCCCGGTCCGGGGGGATCCCATATGCCGTGGAGCAGCTGGGCCTGTGAGCCATGGCCGCTGAGCCTGTGCGTCCGGAGCCTGTGCTCCGCAGCGGGAGAGGCCACAACAGTGAGAGGTCCGCATACCGCAAAAAAAAAAAAAAAGATCTTGCCCTACAGCTGACATGTTAGAAAAATAACCAAACTGTTAACAGTGGTTTTTCTGTGTTGGAGGGATTAAACGTGATTTCAGTTTTGTTCTTTATAGCTTTCTGTCTTGCCTACTTTCACACAGTTGACCCTTGAACAACACGGGTTTGAATTGTACAGGTCCACTTAGGCAGATGTTTTCAATAGTAAATACTACAGTCCTATACTGCCTGAGGTTGGATGCATCTCAGGATGTGGACGAACCTCAGATATGGAGGGCCAGCTAAATATAAGTTAAAGGCACGTTAAACACCCGCTGCTCAAGGGTCAACTGCAGATGAAAACAGAACCACCTCACTTCGCAGCCCAGGAAAACGGTGCTGTAGGGGAAGAAAGATGTCACATTTCCCAGGGGACACCACCACTAGTTTCTTACAACCTAAGCAAAACGTCCTCTGCATGCAGCTGCTGTTTCCATTCAGGAAACCCACATGATGTGGCCTATCTCACAGACAGTAGGATATAACCTAATCACCTCATCATGAACATCTGCTGAAAATATTTTGACATATTAATTATCAGAATACAGTTCTAAGAGATGCACAAGTTGGAGGAACAGTCAAGTGGTATTAAATTCGGCCCTTCTTTGGCTCTTCAAAGGCATTATTTTCCTTCTTCCCAACTCTCCTCTTATTCCCAAAATACCTAGATTCACTCATTTCCTTAGAGTATCTGATCAGTGGTTCTCAACAGAAATGGGGAGGGGTAATTCCCCCCTCCTCCCCAGGGACGCTTGGCAAGACCTGCCAAGACAATTCTGGTTGTCACAACTGAAGGAGCCAGTGGCATTCAGTGAGTAGAGGCCAAGGATGCAGCTAAATGTCCTACGATGCCCAGGACAGCCCTGTGGATAACAACAAATTATCCAGCCCCAAATGTCAACAGTGCCAAGGTTGAGGAACTCTGGTCTCGACGGAAATACAGCAGAGAGGTGGGAGGTTTGATGAACAGAATAACACAGGATGCCTCATCCTCCTCAACTGTGCCAACAGTCCAGCACACGTGAAGTCAATGTCATGGATGACAGTGGCTTCGAGACACCCAGGAACAGGCTATATTCACGGGTCCTGTTCTGAAACATTAATTCATCCGAGTTCTACGGCCAATGCAGAGTAATACATACTAGTTAGCAGTTAAAATTTTGTTTTAAATGTGTCACTCTGAAATATACCCAAGATCTGAAAAACACAGACACTGCTTTAAAAGGTCTCAGAAGCACATATTTCAGAAATCAATATTTAAGTCCAGCTTGCCTGACCAGGCAATGAGTGCATTAACAAGACAGTTGCTAAGAAGCTTTCCTATTATATCTTTAATGATATCTATCTACTGTGCAGTTTCTTTTGTCTAAACAATCAGGGGTATACAGATTTAATTTTAGTTATGGCTGTAAAATTGGAACCACAGTACCAGGGTCTATTAACATTTTTCAAAAGAAAACATATGAAAATTCCCCAAAAGAAGGGTCACCACTTTGGGAAAAACATTTAAGTGTGTCCATAAATGGCTCTCAACCTATAAACATTTATAGGTAATTTGGGCAGAGAATCAAGGTTTTTAAGTAAAGGACCTTCAGGTTTGGAGGGAATGACATAAACCTGCTTTGGAAGATGTCATCATATTACCTGTTACTCCGAACACAAAACCAACTTGAAATGAGCAGACACTCAACTGTGTTTTGTGGGGAGTTGGAAAAAATTAATTTTCAAATGCTATTAAGTTTCACCAACATTTAGCATACTTGTCTTCCCTAGCTTAGGTACAACTTAAAGCTTCTTTTAAGCAATAAAAGGTGCAGTTTTAAAATCAGGTGCAACCCAAGAGCCCAAGATGAACACGCGCTTTCGTTTGCTCAGTTCATACAAACCAAAGGAGATTCCCCCAAAGTCACCTGTGAGATATTTCTACCTTGTTATGAGAGAAAAGACTACTTTTCTAATTGTACAACTTTTTTCCCTGAAGTAGGAAAAAGCTCACCCCAAATAGATGGAAGGAAATTTGGGGGCCTTCCCTCTGGTAGGGATGGAGGGGCTGGGACACAAAATATAGACACTGAAGTGTGTACCACACAAAGCATGGAGCTTATACTGCAGGTCAGAATACAATGCCTTTGGATAAAGATTCAAAGCTGCGCTGTACACACACACACAGACACACCCACACCCACACCCCTTCTGCTCTGAAACCAGGACTCAGGCAGCCAAAGAGTCAGCATATGTTAGACCACCCCAGAAAAGGGTGTGGACGGCTGACCTTCCTGCTAACACAACAGCCTCGGGGCAGCCCCAGAAAAGGCTACCATCTCATCTATAAAGCAGGCCTCCGCTTTGTGGTGCATCTTGCTGATGCCCACGGCCTGGTTCTGAGCCTGCACCATGAGAGCTTTGCCCCGCAAGCCACGTGGAAGACAGGCAGCTCCTCCTGGGCTGTTTAGAGGACCCGCTGCTGGAGGCTGTCCCTCTGCCTTGTCCGGGAGGAGCCCGAGGACAGTCCAGAGTGAGTTCCCACCTGGCCTGTGTCCTTCAACAGGTCTTCATCTTTGAGAGACAGACGATTGCACTGACCACTAGTTCCTCAGCAGGATGTTAGGAAGAAAAACGAATCTGGTACCAAAGTCCTAAGTAGAGATGCCCTGAGTCAATGCTAAGTCACATCCACGGCCCACAGCCCTGGACTTGTGGCCCCTGCTCCCCTCGGACACCAGTCCAGCCCGAGCAAAATACAGCAGATCTCAGTGCCGAGTGGGCTCAGGCACCAAGCCCGTCCTCAGCAGCTCTCACCTTGAGGAGGGGCACAGCTGTACGACAGCGGGCAGTCTTAATGTTTTTGAGGAAGTGAGATTCATCCTGAAAAGAAACAGTCATGTTAAGTGAACAAGGCCAAATCCTGAGCAGACGGAGAGAGAGCCCACGTCAAGCTTGACCCTGGTACAGCGTCGCACTGAGGCTGCCTCTCTTAGTGCTTTCTCCTTCAAGGAGACGGCTGGGGGCCTGGACGAGGACCAGGCTCTGGGGCATCTTCTCTATGACATTGTGAGCAAGTCGCTTCATCTCTCAGGGACAGTTTTCCACTTGCAAAGTGGGGCTGGCGACTCCCCTGCCCTGCCCACCTCGCACATGGCATGGGACAAACTCCTGAAAGGTGCTCTGCTGGCTTGTAAGATTGCACCACCCCCCTGCACAGCACTAACGCCGTGTGCTGAAGACCCGTGTGTGCCCCGAGCTGGCTCAAGGCTCTGCAGCCCAGCCCACGCCTTCTCCCCCGCTTTCCCTGAGCTCCCACAGGCTCTGGCTCCCGCGTCTCCGAAGGCCCTGGAACGGACTGTAACGATCTGCGTGTGTGTCGGTCTGTCTTACTGGACTGCGGCTCCCCGGAGACCAGGGGCTGACCGCTCCCTCCACACCCGCGGCACACAGCCCTGGGCAGGGCACAGAGCTGCCTGCGACCTCTGGCTAGCTGAGCCAATGGACGAAGGCGCCTCCCTCGCAGTCAGCCTGCTGCCGGGAAACCCGAGGCAGAGTCCCCACTGCAGTCTTGTTGACATGAGTGACTCAGAGGTCCTCAAAGAGTTTTCTAAAAGCCCTTTCTTTAGCTCCTTGTAGATGAGATGTGCACTAGACAAGATGCGCAGCAAGATCTGGGAGGCCACTGTAGGTAGAGAATCCTATCTTTAGAGGAGGAAAACACCACTGGCTTTTTCAAGTCACGCGTTTGAATAAAAAACCTTTCGTGTTACCCAGAGGCACTGGGTTTCCCTGTTCTGCCAAGAGGAAAAGCGAGGATAAGCTCCCCCTGGAAACCATCCACCGCAGGCTTCGCCCCGGGACGTCTGTCACCTGGACTAGGGGTGGTAGCTGGCTGGACGGGAGTGGGGATGCGAGAAACTCACACGTTTTCAGGGCTGTATTTGTGAGCCATGTAGACACACTGAGTACTGACAGAGGAGGCCGGAAGCCAGCATCTCTAGACTTTCCTTCTGGAGTACGAAAGGAGTTAGAAGAAGGAAAGCGGCAGCTAAAAGATGTACCATCACATCTGGGAGCAGGACTCTAAACTCTAAAGCCTCCTTTAAAAAAAAAACAACTAGGGTAAAAAGTGCTTTCCTTTGGTAGGAAGGGAGCGTCCTTATATCATCTGGAAGAAAATCTACTAACTGTTTGAACTGCACGTCTGAGTCACGCCGACAGGAGGGCACCAGATGGAGGCACAGGTCCATGCTGTCCAGGCTGTAGCTCCCGGAGCCCCGGGCTATCGGGGGTTCACGTGCTCGCCTCCAACGTGACCCCCCGTGGGGAGAGGTGGGCTAGAAACCCCCAGCACAGACCTAGTAAACCACAATTTTTCAAAAAGCGCCCGCCCCTGACCCAGAAGATCCTAATACGTAGGCAGGGTCGAGAAGCGCTATTTGAGAGAAATGAAAGATCACTTCCCTACAAAACAAAGCCAGTGATTTCTACTCTCCTAGAAACCTAGTGAGGCTCCATGAGATTACAGATATGGACGTTCTTGGAGCTTTCGAGCAGAAAGTTTCCCCAGAGATAAAGTACTTAAACACTCTGCCAAGTCACTTACAATGATGACAACTCTAAAAGGGGGTTTTAGCTGCTTTTCTAACTTGCTCAGAAGATCGAAACTGACAATGTTGACCAAGCCAGCTGTCAGGCGGTCCTTCCCAGTCACCACGACGTTGATGTGGTCTGGGCTCAGAGACGGCAGCCACTGACGAAAGGCCTGGGGGTGACAGGAGAGAACAAAACCCAAGTGGTGATTCATCCTGGCAGGTGCCAGCTGCGGCCCCGCTAACCCACCCACCGCCTCTCTCCATGTGGACCAACGTTAACGCCCCCTGAAGACAAACTCGGTCTCTCCCCCTTCCCGCCCTCCTGCATTCAGCATAACCTTGTCCCCACGAACAACCGTCGCCTCCCTGTTCCTCCCACCCACCCACACCCCTTCCCTTTCCACTAACGGGACACTTCTCTCCTCGGTAAGCAAGCCCTTGTTAGCAGTCGCTTTGGGGTGTCTGTGGAATCCACTTCTGTGACCTCTAGCAAGATGACAAGTTTCTGCGAGGAAAGAATGCAACTCTCTTAAAGAGGAATTTTATAAAGGAATTTTTAGCAGAGCCTGGTACACCAAAGGCACTGATGATGATGAAAATTTCAGTGCTTTCTACAAAGGCACCTCCTTTCCCCAGAAATCTTGCCATCTCTAGCCAAAGCCAGTACCTGGAGCTAGTGGACGGCTACCAGGTGCCTCTGTCATTGGTCAGGGGTCTGGGTGCTCCCAGTGAGCCTGGGCTGACACCATTCTGATTCCGGGAGCGCGAGGCCAGGCTCTGTCCTGCTTATAAGCCTCTGACCATCTATTCTTCCCTAGAATTTCCGAGGGTGCTGTGGGAATCTAAGATGTGTTGAACTGTTAGCTCCTAGAGGCTCTGGCACAGTTCAGATCACAAGCACCAGAAGAGAGGGAGGTACTGTTTCGATATGCACTTTTTTTAAGTATTGCTTTCTCCTGGGTTGGAAGGGCATGTCTGGGCGTCAGGCCCCGTGGCTGCAGGCAGAGCTGCCTCTTCCCCAGGAGTAGCTCACGGGGGCTTAGTAACAGCCTCAGCATGAGGAAGCCGACAGCCACCTCGAGGAGCACGAAGCTGGGAAAAGCTACGGACAATGAACCACATCTTCCATCCTCACCACGCTTGCTTACGTAGAGTTTCATTCATTTCATGGGACCACGCTGATCCCTGGATTTACGGGAGACAAAGCTCACAGCTGAGTGATAATACAATGGTCATGTCGGGTTTCTCTGCCATAAAGGTGCCCGGTAGACTGTGAACATCCTGCCCACACCACCTGCTACCGGTGTGGGCCCTGAGCCCAAAGACAGGAGGTGTGACCTCAAGGCCCCGGAACCGTTCCTCGCTAGCAGCAAGCATGGGGCTTAACCTCTTGGAGACGCAGTTTTCTCATCTGTCAGTGGGGTTAATATCTCGTGTCTGCTGAACACAGCTGTTTAAGGATTAAGGGAAATAAAGGAAGTAAAACTATTTTGAAACTTAAGTGGGGTAGAGGTGAAAGGTGTTCTTTGCAGGGGCACCGAAGGTGCTCAGGAAGCGTCTACTGACAGACGGAAGCAAGTCTGAGCTTGGTAAGGCCTTGCCCTTCCTCCCCAAAGGCCTAGCCTGATTCTAACTCAGAAACCCAGGAGCCTGGCCTCAGCAGGCTCCCTTCCTCCTCCAGATCTTTCGGGCTGAGACAGATCTTTCGGGCTCCCCAGGTCCTGTCCCCAAACTGTCATTTGATGACTCTGACACTGAGGAAAGGCTTCCTCGTTAAAATCATGGCACCAGGAGAGCTGACCTGCTCCCAGGTGAAGCGCACAGAGGACGGTACCACCACCAGGAGCGGCCATTCCTTCCGGTAATAGGCGGCTATGCAGATGGCTTGGATGGTCTTCCCCAGGCCCATGTCATCAGCAAGCAGCAGGCGGCCTCTTTTCGCTATGGCAAAACTGAAAGCAGACACGGTCAGGACAGAGCACGGCGCGCTTCCCAGGGCGTCGGTTAACCCGCCATCGAGCTGCCGCGTGAAGCCACACGGCTGCTCGGTGTGGGCTACCGGCTCGCAAGAGACCTGCTCCGCCGAGAGGGAAGCCAGGGGCCAAACAGGGGGAGTAATAATAATCAAGGAAAGACTACAGACAGGGACAACGCGAAATGTAGTCGAAGGGGAGGGAAAAGCTCTAGAAGACAATTAGGTCGCGGAAGCCCAGGGAGGGAGTTTCCAGTAAGAGGAGTCACCCTCTGCCTGGCGCAGGCGAGGCCCAGGGGATATAAAGGAAGAGCGTGGGAAACAGCCCCTAACGAGGGGCTGGGAGGGGCACGCTTATCACATGAGGGATCTGCCGGGAAGGGAAGAAAGAAGAGACGGTGGGGTGGAAAAATGGCTTTCTCAAGATCAGAGAGGACTCTGTACGCATAAAGCTGCCAAAGACAGAAAACGTTGGAGAAAAGGAGGATGGCCAGAGAGAAGGATGGAGCAAGAGCGTTTGTCTAAGAGGGGCACCAACCTCAGCCACGTGTCTCATTACCTAGCAGCCTCCAGGGTCCCCAAGCCCTCCAGGGCAGCAGCCCTTGCTTTCAGTTTGTGAATAAAGCATGGAATTATTATTCTACTCCTTCGGAGCCCGACTGGCCTGGGTTGGAATCCCAATTCCACCACCTGGGCACCGTGTGCCTTCACGCAAGTTATCTGACCTCCTCGTGCCTCCGCTGTAACATGGAATAACGACGAGGCCTACCCCAGAGAGTGTTACGGGGCTTCATGATGTTTAAAGCACTTAAAACAGCGCTTGGTGCCGTTGTAAGTGCTGGGGAAGTGCTTCCCTTATAACAATTATTCCCCCAAAGGAGAAAAATAACCAAGACACAAACAGCGATGGTGACTTGCTCGACTGGCATATGAATCAGAGAAAAGCTAAAAGGGTCCCCAGCGCCAGATGCCTGGTCTGCGCAAACACCGCTCCTCTTTCATCGGAATTCCTGAAGAACTGATCACTGGCTCAGGAACCTGATGATAAGCCAGTCGACTAGCTCTTCTCCTTTCCTTCTCACCCAGAAAAGACAGAGAACGGCCCCTCTTCTGACCAGCAGCTGCTACGGCCCACAAGAATTCCGGGCTGCACACAGCCTTTCTGAATTGCCTGGAAACAGCGTTTCCACCCTTCAGAAGCCAGTGCCCGACGAAGGTGGGAAAGTGAGCAGCGGGTCTGCAGGGGGCGTGAGCCCAGGACACCCAGGCTCAGCAGACAACGAGCGTCCTGTCGTGGTCCTGGCACTTCTCTGTCCTCCCAGCTGCCACACGGCCCACCTGGTGAGAGGTGGTGCCCCCTCCCCTCCCCCTTGGCCGTGGCCACCAGACTCCTGCAATGGGCGGGAAGGGAGCCCACCCTCCCCTTGTCATGCCGACCTTGGTGAAATCTTCCGGACCATTTCCGGGATCAACTCAGACAGATGCATGCAGAGAGACAAGTTATAAAAGACTTATTTTTTTACATTACTTTCTGATTTACAAAACTGGTGGTCAGGATGGCCAGGGGCACCTATGCAACAAACAAGGGAGGGCCTTTTGTTTCAGTCTCCGAGGCGTCGCAACCATTTACAATGTCTGCACGGCTTCATCCACCTGGTCATTCCCAAAGCAGAACAGACCCTTGGATTTCACAGCCTTTCCTTTTACTCTGCCTCGAGGTAGTCCAACTAAGGAACAAAGTGATCACAACTGAGAACAAAGATGTCACCTGGATAATAGAGAGACAATCGCACAGCTGAATGCCGTAGTTTGGTTTTACACAAAAAACGCTGCACTCATCATCAGAAGATAGGATTTCAGCCCCAATTCCACTTTTGGAAACTGAGCAGCTTTAGACAGAGGACTGCCCTCCTTGGTCTCAACTCACTCCTCTATTAAAAGGAGCCGTTTAGATATTAGAGCAGGCTGATATCTATCTAAGAGATTTTGCTCCGTACATTTAAATGAGTTTCCAGTTGTAGTACTTACGTAAAAAACAAAACAAAAACATGGAATTGACAGCCCTTCCCTTAATACCAAACTCCTCCACTTCAGGGAATGAAAGTTAAAATCTGGAATTAATGCAAAGTTTTGAAGAAAGGCTGCAAGTACCATTAGCAGTTTCAGAGCCATAGAGAAAAAGATAGAAACAGCTGGCTGTGCTCTGGCTCTGATGTACATACCCTGGGGTGCCTCGCACCCACCACCTCTCAGCGTGCACCGCATGTGCCCAGGGATCTCCAAGGGAGCCGTGAAGAACCTGGATTCTGAAGATGGGGGCTGCCCAGGAGCTGGGGGTGGGCAACCTCTCTCAGCATTAATGAAGGAGACGGAGGAAGAAAGATGAAAGGGAAAACCCACCTTGAGCGTGGGTAAAACAAGGCCCAAAGGACATCTCAACAGATGAAAGAAACGGCAAAGTGCGTTATCTAAGAGAGGTGGCAGCTGGAAGGCAAAGGAAGAAAAGGGTGTGGGCAGAGCTGGGACCGTGGGGATGCAGTGAGGTCCCACTGTGCCCAAACTGCACCCGGAGAACAAAATCCTACAGAGACAGCAGCCAAGCTTTAACCAAACCACCACAAGTGGGCTGCACGCGGGCAGGCTGCCTTTGTGGGCCACGTCCACTGACAATGTAGGTCCTTCCTTTGCATGGGGCTCTATCTCCAACCACACGACCTGACATCAGATCTAGCTCTTATTATTTCTACGTGGAGCCTCTGCCCTCTCCTCCACCTCCCATCTATCTACTTGGGGCACACCTGTCATTTTGTTTCTCCTAAGAAACTGCAGAAAAAGGGACAGGTCAGGACACGGGCTTATCTTTTTTTCTTTCCATCAATATAAGAAGAGCACTTTCCTTTGGAAAACCGCCACCTTACACTCTCAGTCCAAGTAACTGGGGTGAGGCAGCCCCTACCCTTCCCCTCCAGGGATGGGCCTGTCACCCGGTCTTACCGGTAAGACCTCCGAGCCCCCCAGGACACAGTGACTGACCAGTTCAAGCGTCAGCACCAAATTTCAGATATTTCGGTGTGGGACCCGCTAGAAAAGAGTTGCTTCCGCTGGGCTGCAGAACCGATGGGTGCAAAACGGAAGCCCCTGGCTGCCCCCGCTGCCACACTTGAGGAGCACCTGGCTGAGGACAAAGCAAACTAAGAAGAAAGCAGAGCTGAGAGGGGTACAGAGTCCCGATGAGCTCTTTAGAGACCCTGGGCTTTCTATTACATGCAATGAGAAATCTCTTTTCTTCCACTACTTTGAGTTGGGTTTCTGTACACTTGCAATACAGAGTCCTAATTAACTTATGCAATTTGAAATCAGTGGGTACAATCAGGCTT
Source organism: Neophocaena asiaeorientalis asiaeorientalis (assembly GCF_003031525.2). Lineage (NCBI taxonomy): Eukaryota > Metazoa > Chordata > Mammalia > Artiodactyla > Phocoenidae > Neophocaena > Neophocaena asiaeorientalis. The sequence goes on from NW_020175039.1 coordinate 7,644,146, forward strand.
TGGTGACAGTGTACCTGGGCTGTTTAATGCTAATACCCAGATGCCTCTAGACGACTGTGAAAGAGGTGCATCATGCAAGAGGGAGCATCTGAAGCCAGTCCGTGGTGAGCGATACAAATCTGAGCAGGAGAGAGCAAGAGAAAGACAGATGAAGAACCTACTTGACGCCAGCTCTCTGAAAGGGCAGCAGGCTCGACACCAGCTTGGAATCCACTTTGGACAGGTCTGCCTCGGGGATGTCTGCCACGGGACACAGAGACGTCTTCTGGAGCTGAGCGGCGAAAGCCAGGGTGAGGGTCTTGGGCAGAGGATCCAGCTGAACTTGTGGAAGGCAGCGCACCCTTTCCACTAGAAAGGAGAACAGAGGTGTGTGAATTGGAGTGTTAATGTCCAGGATTTCTGGGGGAAAAAGAAGGGGCTTTGAGATACAAAGTTCAATGGCTGGAATTCTGCTGCATGCCATCTTCTCCGAAAAGTAACTGGAGAGAAAACTGGGTGCAGACAGGTGCATGGCAGAGAACCAGTTTTCCCTCTCTATTCCTAGCGTCTGCAAACAAGAGGGCACTCAGTAATGCAAAATTGATCTTCACTACACTACACAAACACCAGAAAGAACTAAAGTGTTCTTGTGACCTATCTATTTTTAACCTCAAGTCATTTAAAAAATTATCTTAGTATTCCCATTCAATAAATAAGGACCCATATTCTTCAAAAATCAGCCCAGGAAAAGCAAGGCCTAAAATGAATAAATCTTGTCTTGTTTCCATTCTCCTTATGTTGTATTTTGGTTTCAATGTCTGAGAAGATGGAGAACTTTAAGCTATATGCTGTCACCAGGCAAGGAAGCACTGTGGTCTATGCAGAGAAGCTGTCAGGTATTTCCAAGAAAGATCAGTAGGACAGTAGTGCTATTTACAAACAACAACAAAGGGCAGAGTCCAGGCAAAGGCCACCAACTGACAACTGCACATGGCCCTGCACACTTCTGACCTTTTCCATAAGAGAATAAGCAGCTCCTCTTGAGAGAGGTGAGTTTTACAGGTATTGGCAAGCTAAGGCCTGTGGGAAAAACAGTCTATTACCTGTTCTGGTGAATAAAGTTTCACTGGAACACAGTGGTGCCTATTTGTTTATGGACTGTCGTTTACCGCTTTCATGCCGTAACGGTGGACCTGAGTCGCTGGGACAGAGACCGCATGGCCCACAAAGCCTAAAATGTTTACTACCTGGCCCTTTACAAAAAAAGTTTACCAACCCCCGCTAAGCTTAGAGTCTAAACTATTACTAAGGGTGACCATGACTCTCTTTCAATTAAAGCTTATATTTAGGGGTCTTTACTTTCCTTCCATGTGTGCTGGTTCCAGACCCCAATATAATGGATGGGGAAATCTCTTCTAGTCAGAGTCTTTAACCCAGGTGGGAAAAATAAATGACCTTGGGTCTACACGGAAATAAAAGAAAATCAATTTCACTGATTTTTCTCTTTGAAGGAATTTAGCTTCACCTGATTTTAAAATTAAGAGGAAAAAGAAAAGCCCTTTATTCAATAGAGAAACAGAAAAAGAAGAAAAAAACCAGAGATATAAATAAAACATAATTCTGGGGGGCGGGGGATGGCAGGAGAAGACAAGCTAAAAATTAAAAAGTTAGAGAAAAGAGGATAGACCTAGAAATCCCTGGTAGTAGAATTATCATTAAACTTCTAATCACAGCCTGCTGTCCTACAGTTGTAGCTTTCAAGATGTTCTTCCCTTTCAACATTTCCTTTGAAAAATCTAACTAGCAGAGTTAGGAGGGTGACCATTGTTTACAGATCCCTGACTGCTCTTTACCTTTTACCTTTTCGGGGCACCCTGAGATAGTCATAGTAACCCACCAAGGGGCTGAGTTCTCCAGGAATCCAGAAGGAATCAAATAGAGAACTTGTGCCTATTTCACTTCTTCCCAATATTACTTGAAATTCTAAGGTTGTCAATTCTCTACTCCATATGGTCACAAGGTATTCGAAAAGTCTTCTGCCACAGCCATCAATTGGCAATTGCAAATACTGATGTGAATACGGAGGGCTGAGCCATCTACCACCACCTTAAATTGTCTTGCCTTTTCAGTATATTTAAATCCATCTCTCTCTTTCCCTAAATATAGGTATCAGTTATTTCTGGAAACAGTTTGCATGAATAGAATCACCATGATAAGAAATCAGGTAAGGTTGATGGCTTAATATAAAAGAGTGCCCATATTGATGCAGAAATACACCGCGTGCTTCCAAATTAAATCTGAGCGTGCTGATTTCTGCACACTTCAAGAGACTAAGCACTCCACGTGCTTTCATTTTAATTCTAGTGATCTTCAGCAATCAAATACCTGATGAAAGCTAAGAAAGGGCTAAGGATCCGGCTGCTGTGAAACACAGTGCTTTGTAAGCATTATGTCCTTTCAGCCACTCAAGAGGAACAAAAACCACTTTCTACTCTGCTTCCTATCGACTACTAGCTCCCCAGATCCTCTGCTGGTTCAGTCAACTGAGTGTGTTTCTGAGACAGCCTCTATTCGCTGTCAACGACTCACTGCTATCCCTTCCCTGTGCTGGAAGACGACAGGAATGTGCAGTCTGGCTTCATGAGTCACAGAGAAGTGTTTCTGTAAAATAGCTCTCTGGCAGAACGGTACCGGGCCACACAGCAGAGAGATGTTAACGTTTTCAAATAGCAGCTGACAAGATCATTGAGGGGGACGAAGAACCCTTCTGGACTGTTGACAGGTGCGGGGAAAACAGAAGGCTTTATGCCAACTTCTCTGTGGGCACGAGGAAGCAAGTCACTTAGAAAAGAGGGAAGAGGATCGTTCTGCGACTGGCCTGACCTGGAGACTGCAGTCACCACGTTAGCAGTGAGCGCTCACACACTCAGTTCCCACCGTCATTTCTTAATTAGTTTCATGCGCACGTGGTCACTAGCTCAGGTCAATAATCTGATTTCACATACGACACCTAGGGGTGAGGAGAGAGGTGCAAGTTCCCCAGGTTTACAATCTGTTAACAGTGGAATTGGAACTAAACTGGGAACTGCAGTGTCCTGCAGCACCTCTTCACCTCGGCTTCTTAGTTCGTAGACCTGGGCTTCTAAGTTTCCTAGTGGGTCACATCACAAACTCAAAACTGCAATTTTAGTCAGACTTCATTGTGACCCTAACAAGGCTCCCGACAAGGAAAACAACTGTTTTCCTTCTCTGGGTCCAAATTTTTCCCAATCTATGAAAGGGGGAGAATCAGTCTTACATTCTATGAACCCCTGACTCTAGAATTCTTAACTCTACACCCCTGGAATTATTCATATCAAAGGCAAAATCTTACGTGTGGCTGTTATGTGCATTTTTCTGGGTGAGGAATCCATTGTTTTCAGCAGAGGCTTCAAGGAATCTACGGCCCTCAAGACTTGGAACCATTACATAACGCTATGGAAGTTGCAAGTCATGGTTTTTCAACGTTACATCCATCTGCTAGTGCTGTAAATATCCTGCTTTTTGTTGCTCCATAAAAGTCAAAGCCTTTATAGCTCACATATTTATATGTCTTTCTGTGGTCGAAAGACAAAGGGGTGAGAGGGACAAACTCACTCCTACCGTTCATCAAAAATTCAGCTTTGGCCAAATAATCTGCTCTAAGTCACGAGTTCCAAATAGCAGACCCGAGGGGTCTCAGATCAACGTCAGCCATCCTCCTGCTTCAGCTAGTGGTGCCGACACTAAATAACTCATCATATTCAAACTTAACCTCGAGTTCGCAGCAAGTCTTTCCTCAAGGAATCAAAAGCTCTTCCCTTATATTTAATTTCTGTCAGTAGGGCAAATATGGATTAAACAGCCCATTTTTTACTGAAGGGACACATGGGACCCAGAATATTGAATTACCTACCTGACGCCGCATGGTAAGTCACATAAGGAGGAGACAGAGGGAAGAGACCCTCTTCCTTAAAGCCCTAGCCTGGTGGGCAAGACAGCCAATGATGTGGATTCCCACTCCCAGCCCCACTGAGCTGGAGCATGTCTCTCCCGGCCGAACCCTGGTACCAGAAAGTTCTCAGGGGGTCAGGCAGGAGGAACCTCCATTGTGCTGGCTGCACACCCACTGCAGAACATCGACGGTCTGGAAGATGGGTAACAGACTGGTATTCCAGGACAGGCTGAGCTATGACCACACCCCACCCCCTTTCTCTGGCATACTGGAATTCATTCACTGCCCCACCCAAGCAGAGCAGAGAAGAAAAATGATAAGCCCAAACTGGCTTCCCCTTCTTGTAGTTACATCTGTACACATGGCCTTTCCCTTGGTGAGACTCCAAAGCGCTTATTAAACGCTGATGCGCCCTGGTCTTGGTTTCTGCCTCTGGCAGGGCTCAGCCCATGACGAAGCCTGTAACCACTACGGCTCTCCAGTTTTCACAGACCATCTGGTTCTAGAAGTAAGCTGAGAGAGCCTGTTCTTAGAGGGAAGCTAAAGTAGCTTCCATCTAAGCTCGGCAATCCTAGCTTGCCTCTGATTCCCCAAATCCACAAACCCTCACTTCTAATACTTCTGTGATGGGTGTGAGGTCTCACAGGCCTCAAGAATTTGACTAGTAGCGCCTCACCCTGATGGGAGATGAGACCCTGCATTGGGCTGCTGTAAAGCCGCCGTCCCAGAGCACAGGGTCATGGCTGCCCGAGACCAACTTCACCTTTACCAGTCCTGCACACAAGCATGCGAAGTTACCACGGTGGAGGGGAGGAAGGAGGTGATTCTTTCAAAATACATTAAATTTAAGGCACATAATTAAGGCTTAACAACAGCATAATATAAAGCAAGCAAGGTGGTCAGCTCACTTAGTTTACTGTACTCTTCCAGGAGAAAGTTCCACTTCCTGGTCTTGACATCTGCAATGACAAGAAACAAATAGGCAAATGTGACACCCTGCCCTCCTGCAATGTCACCACACTTACTCATTCATTCCCTGCTTTCACAAACCCCCAGGAATCTCGGGTGATGTGGCTGATCTTGTGCCGGGCACTGAGGACACAGAGATCGAGAGTACCAGTAATCGAGACTTTCACAAAATTCAGGGAGGAAAGACAAGCAGACATGAAGATAGCACTGGGCTGTAAGCGTGGTGATAAAGGGAGCTATGGGAACACAGGACTGGGGACAGTCAGAAACACTCTGAATCTCCAAGGTGGGGATAATATTGTAGCTTGCACTTATTCACTGCTTACCTTAAGCCAGGCACAGTGCCAAGAGACTCGTATGCACCATCTCATCACTTCCTCAATTCGCTATAAGCTGGGCACCATTATTAGCTCCATGTTGTACATGGAAAACAAGCTACATGTGGTCAGTGTGGTCAAACAGTCTATGTTCAAATCCCAGGTCTGCTGCTTCCTGGATGTGTGACTTTGGGCAAGTTATGCAACTTCCCTGTGCCTCAGTTCCACATGTGAAAAAGGAGCATCCTATAGCCCCTGCCTCACAGGGCTCTTGTGAGCATTACATAACATTTAAATGTAAAATGCTTGTGAAAGAGTTTCTGGCAAACAACGCACTCAAAACAAAGGTAAACAATGATAAGTTATTATTATTCTGCCATCCTCTGATTAGTACGGCGTAGCACAAACTACACGTAATACTAACGAAGAAGGGTGAGCATCTGGGTACCCAACATTGACTAATCACTTAGGTTTTCCTACCAATCGACCTTCTGAGAAAACCAAGCAAGCTTCAACTCAGTAAGTGCTTTCTGGGCAGCAAAAATGAATGCTTCTCTGTCTGGTCATTGAAGAAGCAAGGCAGTTAGGCAAAAGGCATCATGGATACTTTGAGTCCACTTCAGGAAAGAAGCAAGGTGGCCCAGGTGTAATCTGACAGAAAGACCAAAAGCAGACCAACTACTCTCGATGTGGGAATAGTGCAGGAGACCCTTTCTGACAATAGCTTGATCCTGACAGTGGCAGGGCAGCAAATGGGAAAGTCTGTGAATAAGTGCTATGGCAAAAAAAAAAAAAAAAAATCCAATGATGGTGTTTTTATGTCTAGGGGCCGGGGCAGGGTTGGGTGTGAATATTTTCACTGTTCTCATTCCTCCCCAAACAGCAGAGCATGTCAGGAGTGTGATTTCAAAGGCCACAGGTCAGAAGACACAGGTCATCGGTACTTGCCCTTTGAGGGCCACCCCAAGCGGAAGCCGAACACCTGAGGGGCCAGGGGAGGCAATGCCCTCTGGACTGAGGCTGGGCCCTGCACATTGTGTCTAAACCCTACTCACCAGCCTGCTCTCACCAGTCAAAACTCTCTCCATCTAAGGGATAAAAATGCAACAGCCAGCATCACCCGCTCCTGAAGGAACCCCGACCTTGATGAAAGCTCACTGGGCAAGTCATTCCACAGAGGCTTCCTCCATGATGCCGCCTGCACGTAATGTCTCAAAGGCAGGAGGTTTTAAAGGTCTGCTTTCTACTTGCCTAGGGAAAGCTAAAACCATTTCAAGAATGGGAATACAAATCCATAAAAGCCACACTGTTTTGTAAAACAACACGGCCCGAGCTAAGAATGAAACCCAGGTGTTCAGAATCCTTCTGCTCTCTATTCCGATGTGGCAGCTTTTGAAGAACCTCACAAAAAATAAAGCAAAACTGCTTTGCTTTAGCTGGTGGTTTTCAATCCTGGCTGATGATTAGACTCACCTGAAGATTTTTTTAAAATGCCAATGCCCAGGCCCCACCTCAAGCCAATTAAATCAGTAGCTCTGGGTGGGAACCAGGCACCGGCTTTTATTCTGGGCATGGGGGTCGGCAATCTGTGATTTACCCACCCCTCCAGGTGGTTCGGAGGCATGTTCAAGTTTGAAAACCACTGGCTTAGTCTACCCAAAGGCATTTATTTTTATGGCAAATGCCTATTTTTCAAGCTCTACTAAGGACAAAATAAAACTAAATGGGTTTAAGTGGCTGAAGCAGGAACTGACCTGCTTCTACCAAGAAGACACTGCCCAGGTGACTGGGGAAGGAGTCTTCTCTTTGCGAGGCCTTTAAAGACAGAGCAGGCCCCACTATGTGTTCAACAATCTGGAACAATTTAGGGAGCATCTTTCTACAGGAAGAGGAGAAGGTTAGAAAGGCTCTACCAAGAAAGTTATTTCTGAACATTTAAAGAGAGGAAAACAGCCTAGTCTGAGGTCACAGGCCACTCTGCATCCTGGAAATCAGGCGGAGGCCAACTACTTGCCGTATTTTCTGGAATCCATCTGTTTAAACAGCGCAATCAGGTCTTCTGAATAGCTGATGTCTGCCTCAAAGCGGGCCCGGGAGATGAGTATGCACTGCCCTTTGACAAAGGCAAGGGAGGGAGCTACAGGAAGGCAGGTCTGGGCTGCAATTCTGCTGCTGCTGCTGGTAGAGGGTGACTCCACGTGGCCTTCGGCCCCTTCCAAAGGCTGCAGGGTGACAGCCTGGAGGTGCTGGGCTGCTTTCACTGCCGAAGAAGAAAAGGACAGAGGTGACAACCCGAGCGACTTTTAGGTGGCCCTGGCATGCTAAGGCAGGCACAGGAGGAGGGCAGGAGCAGGGTGAGGAGGAGGTTCGCTGGGCAGGCGGGAGAGAAAAAGCGTAGGCAGATGCGGAAGGTGTGCAGGTGTGCTTTAATTGGGGCTTCAGGTATTTCAGGATTTCCTGAATGTAACTCTTCTATTCCGTAGGTTTCCCAGTTTAAAAAAACTTTGAATTCAGAAATGAACAGGGGGGACAGGGATCTCACCAGGATGAGTAAACTTATCAGATAATTTCTGTGGCCATGTCAGAGAAGCCACCGAAGGACGTCAACACACCAGAAATCACCCCCTTAACCCTGTTCCCAGGTCACTGTTCTGTCCACCGCTGGGAGGACAAGGAAGGAGACACAGGATCATCAGGCCACAGATGTACAGTGTTGACCCTTATCTTCTCTATTACTGAGGCATTTTATAGATTAACAGATTTGACGACATAGAACTGTCAAAAAACACAAACTGAAATGAAAGGCAAAACTAGTGAATAAAGATATTTGCAAGAAATACGAACAGAGCTCATACTTTAAAAAACAAAATGCTAAGACCATATAAGATAAGAAGTTAGGCAACCAATTCAAAAGGAGGAAAATGACTAATAGACATTTGGAGAAACGTGCAACTCCGCAAACAATCAGAGTAATAAAAAGCCATTTTTAACTTATCGCACTTGCAGGATTAGAAAAATAGATATCAGATAGGAATAAAACGTTTTGGAAAACAATTTGGCAATATACAGCAGGAGCCCTAAAAAGTGAGCATAATGGTTCAACTTCTAGGAATCTATCTCAACTAACACAAGTTGAAAACCCACAAATTTATAGACCAAGGTGTTCCTTACAGCTTTGATACTGGGGAAACAAGGAGCAAATTAATATTAAACAAAAAGAAAATGATTTACCCAGTATATGACACTTTTTTTTTTTTTCCTTGGTTGCACCACGCAGCATGTGGGATCTTAGTTCCCTGACCAGGGATCCAACCCGTGCCCCCTGCATTGGAAGGCAGAGTCTCAACCACTGGACCACCAGGGAAGTCCCTATCACACATTCTTAAAATGGAGAATGTTACATAGCCATGAGTTTGTTTGTTTTTTGGAAGAAATTTTGGAAAAGACAAAAGACGCTATTAAGTACGAAATCATGTTTTTGGAGGTCAAAGTGGTTCAATAATGGACACGCACATTTTCATCACCCAGAATTAACTGTTTAACATGCACCATTAAAATAAAAGTGCTTTATGCAGGAACATTAAGTGAAAAAGGCAAGATACAGATTACATTACATATAGAAAACACTGTATATGTTAATGCATAGGAAAAAAAGGCTGGAAGGAACAAAACTAAAATGCTGACAGCGGTTAAGTGAGTGGGGACAGACGGGGGTGGGGGAGGATGGCTGGTTTCTCTTTGCACATTGACATACTTTCCACATGACCTTCAGTGGGTGTGTGGTAGGGTTAGAAAGGCAAAATTCAGAGGTGGACCCAAACAAATAACAGAAAGACTGAAAGTCTTCATATGTTGCATTAATAAAAAGTAAAATGTACTAAGATTGACACAGCAATCATCAACTATCCGAAAATTAAGAAACAAGGGTTAAGGCACAAATCCACGGTTGTTGGGAGAGTGTCCCAGGTATATCTTGGTAGAGAGCAGACTGAGTACGCAAAACACTGAGAAGGATACACAGCAGCTCAACAACTCCTAATCAGCAAAATTCACCTGAAAGCTATAGACAGAATCTTGTGCCCAATGAACTGTTCAAAAAAATACGTGGAGCATTACCAAAAACGACCATACTGCACAGAAAACCTACATGAATGTGCAAAAGCATCAGTCATCTGAGTCACCATGCATTGTGGTCAGAGGACAGGAGTAAAAAGAGGACAAAACAAAACAGAGACTTTTAAACAGTCTCTGTAGGTTACTTTTGATTACATATATAAAAGTATAAGAAAAGCAAAAAAAAAAAAAATTGACATGACATGAAAAAAACTTCGTAACAGTGGAAATCACTGGTCTAACATGAGTAATAACACAACACCAGGTATCAAGACCTACAATGTTAACCCAGAGCACTGGCTCTCCTCCCCCCAACACCTAATAAATGGATTAAAATAATGGGAGAAGCAAGCTCCCCCAAACCTAGTGTCAAACATTTCAAAAGGTAGAGGACAAGGAGAGAAACAGGAAGTTCTGCAGGGAGCTGTCCCATTACCCCCAGAAACTGTACTGGTGATGTCAGAGAATTCCACCTCGTGCCCCAAATCTGTGGAGGAGTAACCTCACCATGCATCCTCCACTCTCCCCATTTTGAACCGGGTGGGGACAGAAAGAGCATAGAAATGGCTGCTGGGAGGGGAGAGTAGAGCGGGAGATGGGGACACTCAGGGCTGACTCTAACAGAGGTTCAGGCTTCAGGCACTAGGACAAGGTGACAAAAACCTTGGTGTAGGACAGTAAACAAAATCTCAGAAGACAGAGTGGTGCGCACCCAGGGGCCCTGACCACCATCAGACATGACACAGGCTGGAGCCAGCCTGGGCAACACCCGCTCTCCGCACTCTCGGGTTTGTGTTGTCTGCTGAACTGTTACCGTTCCTGGGAGCAGGGCCTGCACAGCTTCCTGGCATGGCTGGAGCCTGCAGTCCAGTGGGAACATATACTCTGAAGTCAGTGGCTTGGGTTTGAACCCCAGTTGTACAACCGATTGGCTGTGTGACCCTATGTTACTTACAGAGCCTCTCTGGACCTCAGTTTTCCCATCTGTAAAATGGTGTTATAAGGAATGAAAGAGTTAGCATAGATAAGGGCCTTAGAACAGCCTAGCATGTAGCAGGTTCTGTAAGTGCTAGCTTTTGTTAATATGACCGGTGCCCTCCTCCCAAGGACCTGCCTCATTAGGCTGGCCATGGGGAGAAGGAAGGAGAGCACTGGGATGGCGTCTCCAAAGTCATCTGAACCACAAGCTAGACTGTATCTGCTACTCGAGGAACTTTTCAATACCAGCGTCCCCCTGCATGAGGGGGTGACCACACGCCTACTTACTCAGGGCACCGTAGTCGGTCATGCTGAAGTTCCACATCTTGGTGGCAGGATCTGAAATGAAACAGAAGTACCTGGTTTGCCCACAATAAGGTGGATGACTGCTGGTATGAGCTGTACTTGGACATTCAATAAGGGTTTGTTAAATGAATGAATGAATGCTAAGTTCAAAACAGTTGACTGAAAAGCCCCTACTGATGTACAAAATCCCCGTAGAGGACAAACAGCAAATATAAATGAGGATAATGCTTTGGCTCTGCCCTTCTGGGAGAACAAACCTGAGCGTGCCATGTCACCTGGCTGAGCCAGCTCCATCGCCTTTAAAATGCAAATAACACCTACTTCTCACAAAAAACTGTTTTAGGCTTAAGTGCTACACTGCATACAAAGCACCTGGCAGGGGAACTATTCAGCCATTCTCCATGTGGCCATGTGGCAGCCCCCAAGCATGGCAGCTGTTTGAAGGAACGTCTATTATAATAGGAAATGTGAGCTAAATAAAACAGAAAATTTTTAACAACTGGATGGATATAATGTGCCAATGCACTCTCTTCATATTTATGAGAAACTGTTAGATTTAAAGAGACTCTAGAAGTAGGAAAAAACATCTGGAAGAACTAGATGGAAGACTCATTACCGTAACGTCTGCTGGGCAGACTCTTAAACACTGCAATGAGCTCTTCATTGTACCCAATCTTCACCTGGAAACGATCACCGATTTTTATGCATGTTCCCTGCTGGGAGCCTGCTGCTTTGTGGAGTGGGGTCCCTGATTTCTGTTGTAGTCTTTCTTCTGGCCTGGGCATCACACTCCCTGAAACGTTCTGCCCAGAGGTGGAGGGTCTTGCCATCCTGGCCTCTAATTCAGGATCCCTGGGAGGCTGTCCAGAGGAAGAAGCTGTCGTCTCCTGGAAATTCTTTGCTCTGGCCAAAGGCTCATGAGTTGTGTTAGCAAAGGGTGTCGATTTGGTCTTGTGTGAAGCCTGAATCTGACCTTGCTCTAACCCATAAACCCAGAGCTGTTCGCTGGAGACCGCTGGAGGACTGTTTGCCAAGGGAGGGGAGATCCCAGTGAGAGTCACTTGATTTGGTGGGCGGTGGCTTGGGCAGGCTGTGGGCATCTCTTCTTGACTCTGCCATGTCCCCTTTGCCTGCTCTGAGGTGCTGAGTTGAAAACTGTGGGAATTTTGAGGTCTCTGATCACCATCAGATGAACTCCTGGGATTCTGTTGCTTGAAAACGACACCATGGCTCCCTGACTTAGAAGGATCCTGGTGGAGGTGTGTGGAAGGGCCTTGCTTGGACTGGGAAGGTTTGGCAGCAATGCAGGAGCCCGAGACTGTGTTCTGATGCTGTCCTGCTAATAATTTCTCAGCTCTACGGGCCAGAGCCTTTTGCCGATTCTCTTCAATTTTTTTCCTCTGCTCCTCTGTAAGAGGCAAGGACATTTTAACAGGGAAATGTTCATGCAGGAATGTCAATCTTTAATCGGAAACTTGGCAAAAGCTGAGAAGAAAAAACAATATTGAAATAAACATTAAATGTATGTATTTGCTTACCTTGATTTTAACAAGCTTTTGTCCCAGGAAATGCACAAGGAGCCAAAGGATATATGAAAGTTTCTTTTATAATCAAACACATACCCACACAGATAGTAGGTAGCATATGCCCAAAACCATGACTCTGACAAAAAGTAAAAAGCAAGGTCGATCAAATCCAAAGCCAAAAAGGTATTTCAACTGCAATATTTTTCTCCCTCTCATCCACCAGCCAACATGAGTTATCAGATCCCAAAAAGTTATACAATGCAACCTAAATCCGTCAGATAATGAGAAGGGCGACATTTCAAACTAGAAAGGATAATGGACTAGATTGACATAGACCAAAACAAACACATACCATGGCGTGACACTTGCTAAAACAGCCTCTTTCCAACCTGGAAGAAGGAAAAAAGCATTAGCATCACACACACTGCACACAAAATTCACCCCTCGGATACCATCGTTTTATCATTCCTGGCAAGTCAACCTGCAGGTGGTAAACCCACCACCATAGAGCAACGAGTGACTGACTCTTCTGGAAAAATAAGGAAAAAAAAAAGTAATACACTCATTGTACAAATTCAGACGCTACATAAAGATGTACAGAAAAGAGTAAAATTAATGTGTAATCTCAGTATCCATCAATAACCACTGTTCATAGTTTGGAGTACAGTATAATTCTGATTTTTTTCTATACATATCCATAGATACAGGTCATGTATTATCTTGGAAGACAGATAATTTATTACAAAATAGGATCATTATATATGTTCTGTTTTGTATCCCTATCCCGATTTCTTTTTTCCAATTAACTTACTTAGATCATTCTTCTATGAGCTGAGCCACTTTTACAATATTCTAGACCCAGGCGCTGGACACCAATTTCTCTGGCTTGATTCGAACTGAAGAGCCGCTACCCAATGTAACGCCACGCAATGTTTATAATATGACAAGGTGGGGGGGGGGGCCTCTGAGAAGCGCCCGAGGATAAAAAGGTTTCCTTCCTGCTGGGACTCTCTTTGACCAAAACTCCAAACATCGATCCCTAGAGACCTTCCACTTCCTCCAACCACCAGCAGTTAAGAAGGGGTTAGGGAAAGGCATCGTTCCCGAGCTCGGCTGCAGTTCTCAGGCTCCCCGGGTAAAACACTCCTGCCTAACTTTCCAATCAGCGCTCCGCTGCGCCCCCAGACTCTCCAGGTCCAAGGCCAGGTGCGCTGCCTCCACTAGCCAGGGGAGACGACGCCATGGGATGAAGTCCCATTGATCAGCCCCAAACCATAAAGCCATCCCACTACATGGACACCCCTCTTCTTTGTGCTGAGACCTGTGTTCCACCCCATTTTGGGGGCGCGCCTCTCCCCGACCTGGCAGTATGGGAGCGCCACTCCCACCCCTATCATCTCCACTTGGATTCACCCTTTCCGTTAGCCCACTCCCTGCTCCAGGGTGGCATCTGGTCTCGTCCGCCACCGCCGCCTTCCTCCCAGTTTACCTTCTCACTCGGTGAAGCCTAGAACGTGAGCCACGTTAGCGTCCGACCCCGAACCCAGGCGCGTCTCCAGGGCCGCCCCGAGCCAGGTTACTCTTCCGGGTGGCCGGTTAGGCCCAGTTACTCGAGCGCTGCCAGTTTGCTCGCCTTATTTCAGCAGCCAGGCCTCAGATGTAGTGCTGGTGGTGGTGGTCGCTCCCCGAGGAACTACACTTCCCAGAGGGCAACGCGGCCCCAGTTACGCTTTAAAAACTGAAAGACCTCAGACGGGAGACCCGAGCGGTGCTGCAGGGCCTTCTGGGATTTGTAGTTTGAACTCGGGGCCTGGCGAGAATTAGGAGACGCAACGTCGTGGGCGGGGTTGAAGTGGTGCACCCTGGGAATTGTAGTCCTCGAGTCCCTCAAAGGTTTCAGCAAGCCCCAGACCGTGAAAGCCTGGGTTGTTGTTTCCAAAGCTGGAGTCACGCTGTCAGGAGTTGTCGGAGGTTTTTGTTTTACATGCTCTTCCTTATTTTTATTAGCACCCAGGAAGGAAGCAATATGAGCTGTGCAAAATGTACAACATCGTAGTAACACAGAGTTTGATTTGACAAGCCAAAGATAGTGCAACTGTGGGTAATCTCATAGTAATACGGAGAGACGGGCAGACGGATTTGGTAGCTCTTAACAAAAGTATCCCCAGGGGTATCCATTCCTGATTTGATAACCTTGCAATTTAAGCACCACCTGCTGTTCCAACCCCGACCTGACCTTCTTGGATCAAAAGAGAATTAGCATTGTCGTCACTGTCATTGTTGTCATCACCATTGTCTTCATCAGTCATTGTGTTGAGCATTTAATGTGAATTATCTCATTTAATCCTCACTACAACCTTAAGGAACACACAGTATTTGTATCCCCCTTTTACAGATAGGAAAACTGAGCAGCTATTGGATAACTTTTTCAAAGCCTTATTAGCCTATTTGTGATTCTGACTCTGGAACCCACACTTTTGAGAGAAAATTAGTAAGCTGACACTATCAGAGTCAGTTTACCCCATTTCTGAGCACCAACACCCTTTCCATTCCATAATCAACTCCACCATTAAATATTGGTGGTAAATATAATATTTCCCTGTCATCAGTATTCACATAAACGTTGCTATTCTATTTTCAAACATGGCTCATTTAAAAACAAAGAGGTAGATCTCTACTTAAGGATTTGGAAAAATGGCCAAGATGTATTGTTAAGAAAAACAAAGCACATCAATGTGTATAGTTTGATGCATTAAAAATAAAAATCCTACCTATAAATGCATGTAAACTCATAGTTCAGGAACAGGGGAGGATGGGATACACTCCTCTCCTTTTTAATCTATACTTTTCTGAATTATTTGAATTTTCTTATAATAATCATATAGAAGTTGTGTGACTTTTGAAAAAGTAAATCGGGTTGGTTTTAAATGACAAAAACATTGACCTGGCTACAGGCCTTGAGTGAAGTTCAGCACTAGATAGTGTTCAAATCTCAGCTCCACCCCTTTTATTGGCCACATCAACACACGACCATGCCTCTAAGTTCTCATCTGTAAAGTTAGGACGAGAAAACAGTACTACCTTGCTAAATCTCCTTGTTGTGGTGAGGATCAAATTGAGAAAATACGGGAGAAGCACTTAGTGAACTGTGAAATCCCAGAACAGATGGGAGAGGGATGTTCCTATTATTTGAGGTCAATCTTCTCAGGTCCTTCATTTCTCTACACCCAGCAGCCATTTCTTACTATATAGTGTGAACAGAAATGAATGCACATCTTTCCCTGCCCTTTCTATTCCCCAGCAGACTCAGTTAATTTGCTAAGAAAGCTCGGTGCTGGGCACTTCACCCACGTCTGCTACCAATTCATACGACAGTCACTGCCCTTGGCTGTGCTCAATTGGCTCACCTGTAGAATGACATATTGCCCTTTGATGTGTGCTAAGAAGGCATGTGGACCAGTGGAGCTTGGATTGTAGTATTCCTATGGATTCATGGGATCAAAATCCCAATTTGGGAAGTCTGGATTTGAACTAAAAGTTGTACTTACCTTTCTAGCTCAAACATTCAAAAATTCTAAGAATGTGAAATTAGAATTATACTCCAATAAAGATGTTAAAAAAAATTCAGTTAAAAAAAAACCTTGTCTTCAGAAAGTAAACTAATCAAATACCACTCATTGTTCATACCTGCTTTGTCAACAGCACCGTTTATTGAGTACTGTTATATGCATGGCTTTTTAAATTTAAATTTCTATACTTCCAAAGTTCTTCAGGCAACTTATAGTAAAAATTCTTTCATTGAAAAGGTTTAAAGGCCTGGAGGAAAGCGCCTGGAGCCAAGGAATGCAGGGAGGGAAGAGCCTAGTTATAGCAGCTGAGCTCCAAATTAACTCAGGGCTTCCTGGCAGCTAAAGCAAAAAAGTGAAAACATCGTGCAAGGCCTTCAAATAAACACCGCACAGCTGAAGCTCCCAAATGCAGGTCAGCTGGGCGGTGCCAACTGGTTTGAAGTGTCACCTGATTGCCTTAGACGCACACAAACAAAAGGACAATGTGATAGGCATCTTGTAAAGTTAATTTTTAAAAAGATTTATATAATTATGTAAAATTACATAAAAATGGCTTGAGGGCTTCCCTGGTGGCGCAGTGGTTGAGAGTCCGCCTGCCGATGCAGGGGACACCGGTTCGTGCCCCGGTCCGGGAAGATCCCACATGCCGCAGAGCGGCTGGGCCCGTGAGCCATGGCCGCTGAGCCTGCGCGTCCGGAGCCTGTGCTCCGCAATGGGAGAGGCCACAACAGTGAGAGGCCCGCGTACCGCAAAAAAAAAAAAAAAAAAAGGCTTGAGAGTTCATCTAGTAGTTTTTTAAAGTTTAACTGACTTTTCTTTAGTAAAGTGATGAATGTCATAAATGTCTTTATTTACCAAAATTAAAAGTAGTTTTTCTTTCAAAAATATCCAATTATATTTAGTCTGTGAAATCCAAAAATCTGGCAGACACAATTGCAAGGGATTCCAAAGATGAATAAGATCCTGTTCGTGTTCCTCCAAAAGATTACAGTATTTGGAGGATAGAAGACAAATAGCTGAAACTGTGAGATGTAGCAAATGTCCCAAATAATTGTCCCCAACATTGCATGCACGTACTTATATTTAAAAGGTATTACTTATCTGAAATTTAAATTTAACTGAGGGTCCTATATTTTATCTGACAACCATAAAACCAGTCCACTCCTACTGTATCAGTGAGCAGTGAACAAATATGCCTTGATAGATAGATGATTCACAGATATATTGATACGTTGAATTTTAAAGCTAGAACGGACTATGTGGTTTTATATGTGAGGAAACAGAGGCCAGATCAGCTGCTAGTTCAGACAGCACCTTTGTGTGTTGTAAAACCACACCCAGAGGCATTAGCTGTGCCTGACCAGGCAGAGGCTGGGCTGGAACGGGGAACATCATTTCCACTGTAGGACTCTTTCTGACACTAATTAAACATACAGATAATCGTTGCGTGCTTGCAGTTGCCTGACAGTATACGTCTGAGTACCTACTGCAGTCCTCTTCCTGGAGCTTACATGCTAGTGATGCAGGCCCTGGGCTTCCCTCTTCCCTCTGTTTCTGATCCCCTAGAGAGGGCTTGACGGCCCTTTGGGAAGGGAGTTTCTGACAGGCACCTCAAGGGCATGTCATCACTCAGGTTAATTACACCTAGAGCGCTGTGATAAGATTCCGGAGCAGGTGCAAGACTTTGGGTGGATAAAGAGGCTGTTCCTTCCTCGGGTGCCACCAGTTGGTAAAGACATTTGTGTATCCAAAGCACAGAGGGGCCATGTGAAGGTTTACAAGCCAAGAAATTCACCTTCCTTAGCTGGTTGTTCCGTTCTGATGGACTTAAATGCTTTGAGTCTGACAGTTCAGTTTTTCTCCCTTCTCTCATCTGCATCCCCATCGCTCCTCCCCCCAAAACCTCTAAATGTATTATAAAGACAGAAACTCAGTATTATTTCTACACCGTGCATCCCACAGTTTGGTGTGAGGGTTCTCTAAGCATCTTAATTTCTCAAACTTTCTGGTCTTGGTGGCTGTGATTAATTCACAAGCCTCTCCCTCAAATCTGGCACCTTTTCTGCTGGGATGGTTTTGCCAAAAGCACCCCCCGCCCTTGACACCCTGCTCCAGTTTTCTTAAACCTGTGAAGTTTCACTTTTCCTGTTTCTCCAAAATCACAAACTCCACTTTATTCACCATATGAATGGATATTCATATATTCATTTAGCAACAATTCAAGGACCCGCTATGGGCCATACACTGGGCAAAGGCCCTGGGGTTGCAACAGTCAATAAAAACCCAAAGATGTCACCCTTTCTTCTTAAAGTTTACAGTCGGGTTGGGGAGGCACACACAGACACACACACAGACACACACAAGGAAACAAACTAAATGATAAGTGCTTGAGGGACATGAGCAGAGGGCCCAAGGAGAGACTATAGAAGGAACTACTTCATGGTGGTTAGGAAAGGACTCCCTCTATTTTTTTTTTTTTTTTTGCAGTATGCGGGACTGCCACTGTTGCGGCCTCAGGCTCCGCGGCCATAGCTCACGGGCCCAGCCGCTCGGCGGCATGTGGGATCCTCCACGGACCGGGGCATGAACCCACGTCCCTTGCATCGGCAAGCGGACTCTCAACCACTGCGCCACCAGGGAAGCCCGAGAGAGAACTCTCTGAGGGAAGGCCTTGAAGCTGAGACCAGAAGGAGGAGGGGAGGCAGCCATGTAAATGTCATAGGGAGGAGGGTCCTCCTCCAGAGGCTCCCAGGCAAGAAAGATCTGGGCATGTTAGGGGAGCTGAAAGAAGGCAAGTATGGCCACAGGACAGTGAGAGGGAAGGCGAGGGGCACACGGTGAGGCTGGAGAGGCAAGTAGGACAGATACTGTCAGGGTCCTGCAAGGCCCAGAAAGATGTTTGGATTTTGTTCTGTGCGCGGTGGGGAACTACCGCAAGGATTCACTCTGGAGTAGTGCGATATGGTGCGTGTGTTAAGAAGATTGTTCTTGCCGCTGACTGGAGGTTTCCCTGGAGGAAGGCAAGAGTGCCAACAGGAAGGCCTTTTAGGAAGCCAAGCAGGAGTCCAGACCAGGAAGCCCGGTGGTCTGGTGAGATGGTCGCTTTGGAAAGCTCCTTGGAGGGAGACTCTGGCACCACGTCTCCTTCTCAGGGAGCCTGAATGTCTGAGTACAGCACACAGCACTCAAAGAGCGCCCCCTTGCTCACCTCCCACTGCGGCGGGGGATGTGAAGTTGCTTAGAAAGCTGGGGTAGTAGATGGAACTTTCTACGGACTGCTGTATTTTTTCTGTATACTAGGCAGCTTCTTTACAGAGATATGAATTGGAAAAATTGCGTTCTTTCATGATTATTAAAGGAAAATGGAGGCAAAGAGGAGACAAGTAGCTTGTTCAATGATACAGATAACACTGGAACTCAAACTCTCAGATGTCCTACCTCCTACTCTTCATCCAGTACGCAGCTCCCTAGGTGCTACAACAAGGGAAGAGCCATCAGACTTTGCTTAATATTCTACTCTTGATATAGAATAGGTAATCCATCCCATGGGAAATTGCCCCCTTGGCAGCCCCCCATTTGTGCTCACAGATGCGAAAATTTAACATTCAATTAGAAGTCGCTGGCTTGGTGCAATACCCCTGAAGGCCACCAGGGGGCGAATAATAGTCCATGATCCTAGCCCGCGTTACTGCTTCCCATCACTCTGTCTGGGCTCCTCTTTACTCCTTGGTTCTCTATGTTTATCTCTTCTTCTTTCTTTCTTTTTCATCTTATATTACATTTATTACCTTTTTATTCTTCCCTTTCCCCCCTTCCGCTCCTCTAACCCCATAACCAGCCTGCCCACATCACAGAACTAAAACTTATTTTTAGTAGTTTGTTGCATGTGTTGAATTTCTCCTGGTTTTCAGTTCTCAAAGACTGTAAGGGTAACACTTTATATTACCCTCCCCTAGACATTCCCCGCTCGCATTTGTTTGATTTTTACTTCTGTGGCCATCAATTGCCTTCCCCCCTTCAATAGAGAAAGAAAGGGGATCCACTCCTGACTCAAATAAAACATCACACAAACAAAAGGTCGTTCAATCGTCAAGGAATTTCAAAAGTAGAGGGAGGGCTTCCCTGGTGGTGCAGTGGTTGGGGGTCCGCCTGCCGATGCAGGGAACACGGGTTCATGACCCGGTCCGGGAAGATCCCACATGTCGCAGAGCGGCTGGGCCCGGGAGCCATGGTCGCTGAGCCTGCGAGTCCGGAGCCCGTGCTCCGCAACGGGAGAGGCCACAACAGCTGAGAGGCCCGCGTACCGCAAAA
>NW_020175039.1:7664472-7693903 GCF_003031525.2 Neophocaena asiaeorientalis asiaeorientalis
CCCAAAAAAAAAAAAAAAAAAAAAAGTAGAGGGAAATTTAAGTGGCCTTGAGGGCTGCATGCTGTCTCCACCGTAACTAAGACAGCATCTAAATAACCATGCAAAGTGCGGGGTTCCTCTGGGTCTGAGAGACATGCTGCTCCTTCCTTCCCTTACTCCAGTATTTCATGTGTCTTAACTGTCAGAAGATTCTCCTTAGTGTCCACTCCAGATTCTCTGCATGTTCAAATTTGTTCTGTCTATGGGAGAGGGATATATGGAGGCAGCTGCTATCTATTTTATGTTCCCACTGACCTGGGGGCTTGCGATCAATCCCTTCTGCAGAGCCACGCTGCAAGCTGCAGGTTGAGGCATTAGGTGGTGAGGACACAGGTTGGACGTCTGCTGAGAACAGAGCTATTTCCACCTGCATTAGAAGGAGGCCCGCTCAGACTAAATCACAGAGGAGGAACAGTCCCATTTATCACAAGGGTAAATTATCCTAATTGAGCGGTTAAGAGAATGAATGCTTTCTAGGTAGTTTACAGTAAAGGACCTCTTTCTCCTGGCTGCAATAATAGAAAACCACGGACCATCAGATCCATTTGGGAAAGCGCATTAGCATCCAGTCCACTCACCTCCTTGGTCCTCCAGCCCTTGTTTCCAGGAAATCAACCTCCCTCTTAGCAATCAGTTCAATATTATTTGAGTTTTTATTTTCCTCTTGTAAGCTTCTGAAAGAGCAGGGACTCTCTCCTTAACCCTACTTGTACAGCAAGTGATGTGTAGTCCTGTAAGTATAACATACTCAAGCCTTTCAGAGTCCCAGCATGAGTCTGTACTTTGAAATGATGGAGGTAAATCCCCACCTTCCACTACCCCTCAGTTTCCAGTAAACAGACAACTCCAGAATTCCTTCTCAGCACCCTCTCTAGCTTGCTACACGCACCTCCTTCTCTGCTTGTAAACAAATGAAAATACTTAGTTACTTGCTTTTCTCACAATTTAAAAGTCCTGTGTCATGCTATCAGTTGAAGAGATAGCATTTACAAATATTAATCAAAAAACCATATATTTTTTGAATAAGCAATACATTCACATGATTCAAACTCTGTACACATGTAAAAACACATACAGTGAAATGTTTTCTTCCAGCTGGAAGCAGATTTAACATGAAGTTATGTAAGCTTCGACTTCAGGGACCCTCATTTGCAATAGGCCTCTTCTAAGGTCCTGTACCTAATTCTATATTCATTTTGTATTATTTTTTCTTGAAAAGCTGCCCTGTCCTGGGACTTCCCTGGTGGCGCAGTGGTTAAGAATTGCTTGCCAATGCAGGGGACATGGGTTCAATCCCTGGTCCGGGAAGATCCCACATGCCACGGAGCAGCTAAGCCCGTGCGCCACAACTACTGAGCCTGTGTGCTGCAACTACTGAAGCCCGTGCACTGCAACCACTGAAGCCGGTAGGACTAGAGCCTGTGCTACGCAAGAGAAGCCACCGCAATGAGAAGTCCGCGCACCGCATTGAAGAGTAGCCCCCACTCGTCGCAACTAGAAAAAGACCGCGCGCAGCAACAAAGACCTAACGCAGCCAAAAATAAATAAAATAAAATTAAAAAAGCTGCCCCCTCCCAAGTTGTATAAGTTTCAGTACCTCCAAGACTTGCATCTGCATCTGCCTGCTTCCCTGTTTTTTAGCCACCCATCCCTTGCCCAACAGGCAACAAATGTCATCATTTTCTTGCATATTTTTCTGGATATATTTTATGTACATGTAAATAAAACCATATTTATCCCTCATTCCTTTTTCTATACAGGGTAACATGCTAGTCACATGGTTCTGCACTTTGATCTTTGTATTTGTACTGAAGTAAGTTAATTTCTTCCTATTTTGGCTTCCTCCATTATAAAATGGAAAAATTGGGCTTATCCCAGAGACCTCCTGTTAGGATTAAATGAGATCAGGTAGAGTTCTTAGCCCATTGCCTGGAACATAGGAAGTGATCAATATATTAAGCTATTATTCTAGAGTTAAAATTTAAAGCGTGCTACAAAGCTATGCTAATGCAAACAGTGGTGGGGCTGATAACATAACGACAGATGAAACAAAGTAAGAAGCCTCCGCAACTCTTTATTATTTGTCTGCAAGATGCCATTGTCCACGATTGGAATACAAACGCTAAAAAGAAAATGTTTGTCTCTTATAGTCTAGGGGAAGAGAGGAGATGTATGTCAAAAATACATCCCACATGCCGCAATGAAGATCCTGCGTGCTGCAGCTAAGACCCAACACAGCCAAAAATTAAACCAAAAAAATATATATATGTGTATATATATATATATATAAATTATTTTTAAAAATGTGATGGTGGGTGCAGAGGGCCCACAGGACAAGGAAGGCAAAGTAGATGGAGTGGTACCTGAACTGGCCTTTGAAGGACAAGTAGGAATTTGACATCCAGAAATAACCAGGAAAAGTGGTAGCTCCAAGGATGATTGGATCTGACAGAATCACAAATGCTGAGGAAAATTTGGTTAATTAAATGAAATAACTTTTAAGAGAGAGAGTTATAGATTGACAGGACGTTTCCCTGAAGGACACAATCTTTGGGGTCCTTTTGGCAAGTCTGAATGAGTAAGGGAGGGCCAGGAGTCCCTCGGTAGGGGGTGTTAGGTGGGCTTGGATTGAATTTGGCATCTCAATCTAACTCTCAACCGCAATTGAAGTGGGGGGGCGGGGGGAGTCTCAATGTTCACAAGACAAATCCCTCACGGACAGATTCAAAGTTTAAATCTTTAGCTAACGCTTTGTCGATAACATGTTCTAATTACATTTGAGGTTTTGAAAACATGGCTCTGTATGATAATTGCTGTGAAGTGGATTTTAGTCACAGGGACTCATACATTGTACTTGTACAGAAGACGTAGAGAGATTATGAAATCATGTCATTTGATTGCAACCGCAGATCCTGACAACGCTCAGAACAACGGGAGCCCCCAACCATATCCCCCCTCCCCTGCTTCACCTCCTCCCCCATGTATCAAGTGTATAAGTAACATTACATGTGCAAAATGGCCCATAGGTCATCTAACCATTCCCCAAGGCCAGATGGGGCTTCGGGGAAACTGAGTGCCAAGCCACGTATTAGATAAAATGAATCTTACATCTCGATCTCAGAAATTCAAGAGCCCTATGGCTGAGTCAGCTTCCGGATAAACACAGGACCCAGAGAAGAACCAGTTCCCTAAAGCTCTGTCGTTGGACTGAACATGTTTCAGACCTAAAGAGAGAGCCCCTGAAACTGTCTCCCCACAGCATGTGTAGGGTGGGCTTCTTCTACCCATCTGACACCTCTTTTGCCAACTCCTCCACTCAATCTAGATTTCCCTTGGCCCTCCAGTCCTCACCCAAACAGTGTGATCAGCAAGTCATTCAGAGAAAAGCTTTTTAATTAAGAGGAGAGCAACAAATGATTAAATCAGAGTCATTTATTACCCTGCCATCTGGCCAGGACTCCTCCTGGCCCCCTTCTCCTCCGAGCCTGCGTAGGCATAGAAAGGGACAAAGGGGATGGAATGTGGGAAGAACTGTCCAACCCTTCCTGGAAGCAGGGAGGGGGTTTCAGGAGGATTTCTTGGGATCGTTTCCATACTTTAGAAACTTAGTTTCCCTACCTGTAAAGTGGGGGCAATAACATCTACCTCAGTGCTTGTGAGACACCTGGCACAATGGCGGGCGTAGCAGAGGTGCTCAGGAAATGTAAGTTGAATCTGAAGCCTGTAAATTAGGAGCTTTGTTCTGAAGGCAGTATCAGCTGTGGCAGGAGTGAGGCAACGAAAGTCGTCCTCTGGTAAGCAAGTCCCAGCTGGTTCTCTTTCTGTTGTGATACACAATGGCATTCCCCGGTCCTCTCCCCCAAAAGTCAGGGAGCTCAGGAAATCCATGCCCTCCTCTCACTCCTACCCCCTCCAAACCTGGATGTCAGGCATTATCCTAAGGGAAATGCAGCAGGAGCCTTCCGTGTCTGGTTTGGGCATGATAAGAAGAGGGGCTGGGAAAGGCTTAGAGTTGAAAGGGGCTAGAAATGGAACTTAGGGGTGTATTTCAATAGGTGACAGCTCAGCGAGGACTCCACTAGATGATGTAGTGAAATAGACGCTAGTCCCTAAAAGTAAAATCACCACAAACGTGACAGCTACAAATGAAGACTAATACAGGGATATTGAAGTCTCAATTACCACAAGCCGCTTTGCTGTCAGTGATGTGACTTCCAAATTGGTGAACAACTCCTGGTAAAGCACTGAACAAAATATAAAGTATAATCTTCCTGCAGTTTACATAGTAGTTCCATTCTTAGGGTATACTTAGTGTATATTAAAAGCCTTTAAAAAGTCTTTCTGTTTACATATAAAATGAAGTTACATTCTAAAGCTCAGATGATTATAAATGAGTTTCCAGCTCTGTAAATATCTAGTGGGGGGCTTCCCTGGTGGTGCAGTGGTTGAGAATCTGCCTGCCGATGCAGGGGACACAGGTTCGAGTCCTGGCCCGGGAGGATCCCACATGCCGCAGAGCAACTAAGCCTGTGTGCCACAACTACTGAGCCTGCGGTCCAGAGCTTACGTGCCACAACTACTGAAGCCCGCGCGCCTGGAGCCCGTGCTCTGCAACAAGAGAAGCCACCGCAGTGAGAAGCCTGTGCACCACAACGAAGAGTGGCCTCCACTCACCTCAACCGGAGAAAAGCCCACGCACAGCAACAAGGACCCAATGCAGCCAAAAATTAAAAATAAAAAAAGCTACGAAAAAAAAAAAAAAAAAATCTAGTGGGACATTTGAAAGTTGTGTGGAGCGTGGCGTGAGGTATGTGTAGAATTGTTTCACAAGCTGCAATCAATGAAGCTGCTGGGGTCCCAGGCTCTGCTTGCCAGGAGCGGGACCTCTACCCATCTTTGGGGCAAGCCAAATCACTCCACACTTTTCCAAAGTACCCCCTAGGGGGGTGATCCTATGCTAGGCTAAAAATTAAAATGTGAATCAAATTAAATTAAATGTAACAAAATTTAAAAGACAATCAAGACGTTTTAAATGTAAAAAAACACCTTGAGGGACTTTCCTCGTGGTCCAGTGGCTAACACTCCATACTCCCAATGCAGGGGGCCCGGGTTTGGATCCCTGGTCAGGGAACTGGGTCCCACATGCTGCAACTAACGATCCCGCATGCCTCAACAAAGATCCCACACGTGACAGCGAAGATCCCGTGTGCCACAACTAAGACCCTGCGCAGGCAAATAAACAAACATTAAAAAAAAAAAAAAAAAAGGCACCTGAGACAACTGAGAAATTTTGAGCTGGATATTAAATGAGATGAAAGAATTTTTGTTCATTTTGCTTGGTATGATAACAAAATAATTTTATGTAAAACGACAGACGTGCATACAATAATGCAAAAATGGAAATTTCAGTGGTGACCACCTGAGTACAATATGTCTATGAGCTTTATAGAAAATAGTTCCTGGAGTGGCTGCTCAACTCACAAAACTCATTCTTCTCTGGGAACGTCCTCCATACGGTATTCAAGGTGAGCCCTCCTTTGTAACGTAAACTGCTCCCACGCCACGCCCCCCAACCCAGGTGACTGGTCTAGGTCGGGGTGGGTACACCTGACCCAATCAGATGCTCCTTCACAGGAACCTGGCACCTTGACCTGGGAGCCTGGGGTGTGAGGGTTGTTGGCATTAATAGTGCTCCCAGAGAAGCCCCATAGACTTCAAGTACTCGGGCCTCCAGAACCACCTTGTTTCCTGCCCTTCTTTGGGTTTGGCAATTCAGTCCTCCCATGGTTTCTATGGGACACC
Organism: Neophocaena asiaeorientalis asiaeorientalis; assembly: GCF_003031525.2. NCBI lineage: Eukaryota > Metazoa > Chordata > Mammalia > Artiodactyla > Phocoenidae > Neophocaena > Neophocaena asiaeorientalis. Next base: position 7,670,314 of record NW_020175039.1, read on the forward strand.
ATGGAATCCTTCCCCCAAATTCCATCTCTTTGTGCTCAAGCCAGCTAAAATCGATGCCTGCTATTTACCGCTAAAGAATCTTAGTAAGATTCTTTCATCCTGGAGACAAATTCCATATCAGGAGAGGATTTACAGATTAAAGATTGACTACCATATAAGACAGGAATAAAGACACAGACCTACTAGAGAATGGACTTGAGGATATGGGGAGGGGGAAGGGTAAGCTGTGACAAAGTGAGAGAGTGGCATGGACATATATACATTACCAAACGTAAAATAGATAGCTAGTGGGAAGCAGCCGCATAGCACAGGGAGATCAACTCGGTGCTTTGTGACCACCTAGAGGGGTGGGATAGGGAGGGTGGGAGGGAGGGAGACGCAAGAGGGAAGAGATATGGGAACATATGTATATGTATAACTGATTCACTTTGTTATAAAGCAGAAACTAACACACAGAAACTAACACACTGTAAAGCAATTATACTCCAATAAAGATGTAAAAAAAAAAAAAAAAGATTGACTACCATAGATTAGGTCCCTTGGAAGTCAGAACTGGAGAATTATTTGATTCTTCAATGTGGTTATATTTAGACAAACCCTGCAAAGAAGGATGCAGTTGAAAGTGGCAAATCACTTGTCTTTTTCTCTTGTGATAGCATACTTTACCTTGCTTTTAATGGTTACATAGTATTACACTATGTGAATACATCATAATTTATTTAAGCAATCCTTTGTTGTTAGATTTCCTCCAATTTTTTGTTATTTTGTACAATACTGCAGTGAATATCTTTGTCTCTAAATCTTTGTGCACGCTGATAATTATTTCTTTCCGATAATTCCTGGAAGCTGATTTCCAGGAGTTTTGTTGAGAGTGACTGTCTCCCAATATCTTTGCCAGCATCCAAGAGAGTATTTTTGGTCAGCCAAAGTCAAAGAGATTGCAAAGTATCTTATAGTGGTTTTAATTTCTATGTGAGATTGAATTTTTTTTCTGCGTATTTATTAGTCATGTGCATTTCTTATTGGGAGGAATTGTCTATTCATTTACTTTTCTTAATTTTCTATTGGGCTTTTTTTCTTATTGATTTGTATTAACTTTCTACCTTAGAGATATTAATCTATTACATATTGTAGCTATTTTTTTGTGGCTTCAGTTTATTTTTATTTTGTGTACAATTCTTTTTTAAATAAATTTATTTATTTTTATTTATTATTTTTGGCTGTGTTGGGTCTTCGTTGTGGTGCACGGGCTTCTCATTGCGGTGGCTTCTCTTGCTGAGGAGCACGGGTTCTAAGAGCATGCGGGCTTCAGTAGATGCAGTGCGTGAGCTCACAAGCTGTGGCTCACAGGCTTAGTTGCTCCACGGCATGCGGGATCTGCCCAGACCAGGGCTCAAACCCGTGTCCCCTGCATTGGCAGGGAGATTCTTAACCACCGCACCACCAGGGAAACGCTACAATTCTTTTGAAATACAGAAGTTTGAACTCTAATTCTCCTTTCTGGTTTCTTTCAATTCTTTTATGCTTAGAGAGTTTCTCCATCCATAGAAGGGATAAACAATCATGTATATTGCTTTTTATTTTTTCCCCAGTGCTTTGTATTTTTACATAAAAATGTTGATATGTATGCTCTCATTACCTCTGGTAATTTGTATTAACTTTCTACCTTAGAGATATTAATCTATTACATATTGTAGCTATTTTTTTGTGGCTTCAGTTTATTTTTATTTTGTGTACAATTCTTTTTTAAATAAATTTATTTATTTTTATTTATTATTTTTGGCTGTGTTGGGTCTTCGTTGTGGTGCACGGGCTTCTCATTGCGGTGGCTTCTCTTGCTGAGGAGCACGGGTTCTAAGAGCATGCGGGCTTCAGTAGATGCAGTGCGTGAGCTCACAAGCTGTGGCTCACAGGCTTAGTTGCTCCACGGCATGCGGGATCTGCCCAGACCAGGGCTCAAACCCGTGTCCCCTGCATTGGCAGGGAGATTCTTAACCACCGCACCACCAGGGAAACGCTACAATTCTTTTGAAATACAGAAGTTTGAACTCTAATTCTCCTTTCTGGTTTCTTTCAATTCTTTTATGCTTAGAGAGTTTCTCCATCCATAGAAGGGATAAACAATCATGTATATTGCTTTTTATTTTTTCCCCAGTGCTTTGTATTTTTACATAAAAATGTTGATATGTATGCTCTCATTACCTCTGGTAGATTAAATATGATTGCAAACTCGTTGCTGCTCTTACTTTTGAGACGTGGAGTCTAATTCTCCAAGGTGGCTTTAGTGACTTGATTAACCAACAGAATGTGGTAGAACTAATATCCTGGGAATTCTGAAGCTAGGTTGCACTCTTGTTGCACAGGCTAATGGAGTCTTGAGTCTCCATGTAAAGAAGTCCGATTACCTTAAGCCACCATGCAGAAGAGGTTACATCCGAACACTTGACCATCCCAGCTGAGCCCAGAATTCCAGCCATTTGCACAAATGCAAAGCAGGTATCTCCAAGTAACCTCTGTCAACACTAAATGGAGCAGAAGAATCACCCAGCCAAGCCCTGCCCAAGTTCTTGATTTATAAACTCATGAGATATGACATATACGGTTGTCCTTTTAAGGCACTAAATTGTAGGGTAGTTTGTCATGCAACAGTAGATAACTGGAACATTACCTCTTGCCTGGGGTTTATAACAGAAGCTGTGAGGTACAGAAAAATCCTGGAGTTGCAGGAAAATGGAAGAGACAAGAGCTTCAACAAGAGTATTCTCATCAATGGGCAATGAGTAATGATATTAAAAGCAGCAAGGTTTACAGCTGACATGTACTTTGAACAGAAGAGAAAAAGGCACATCAATCCCAACCCAAGCATATTTTGAGAAAAAAACCCTTTTCTTAAATAATTGAAAACCATGGAGCATTTTTAATGTACCCTACGGAACACTAAGCCCTTGCCACAGATTTTTCCTCGTTTAATCCTCAACAGACTCCCTGTGAGTAGCTGTCATTATTGTCCCCACTTTCCACATCAGGATATGGAGGCTTCGAGAGGGTCAATAATATACCCGTGGTTACAGAGCTAGAACTAGGATTTGAATACTTGTGTCTGAGTCTGTACACTTGGCCACAGGACTTACCTATTCTTCTCTGCCTTGGAGTGAGGGCAATGCTCTGATATCAAAGTGCCCGTTTGCCAAGGGACAGGTCTGGATGCCTTCTCCCCCACCAGATCCTGCCGTTTAGATGTCTCTGAGTCTGTAAAATCAGAGGGCCGGGCCAGACACTCTCCAACCTCTCTTCCAGATCTTGTAAGGCTGTGGTTCTTAAAGTTGAACCATGGGCCTGGCAACATGGACAATACAAAGGTAACAAAGTGGTCTCCCTGAGCCAGGGATTCAGCATGACTTTTCCTACCCAGGGTCCTCTGGCTCCAGACACCTGGAGGGATGGAGTAAAGTCACTTAGGCAGCAGGTCCTAAGGGGAGGGATCTTGTCTAATTCATCCCTGTATCCCTGCAACCCAACACAACGCCGGGCCCTTGGGACATGTTTGTGCCTCAAATTACAGTGACCTCAGCTGAGACCCCAGCCTTCTGAGACCCTCAGACCACCTTGGAGTGCTTTCCAGGGTGTTGCCTTACCGACGTCCAGGAAAAAGACCATGAGGTTATTTCACTGTGCCTCATCCCCGAGACACTGCCTCAGCCACTGAGCTCCATGACATTCCTACTGGGTACCACTGCCCTCCAACTACCACAGTTCTAGCTGCTTCTCTGACCTCAGGAGAGGAGATGATGCTCACTGCTCTGCTGCTGGGTCCCAAGCAGGTATCAGCCTCTTCCTTCAGCCACTACAGCATCCCTGAGATCAGGCTGTAAACCTTAGGGAGACTTTTCCCTAAGTCTGGGATTAATGGAAGAAGTTAGGAAATCTGAGAATTATCAAAATCTCCTGCTCATCCTTCAGATCTATTTCCTTGCTTCGCTTCTGGCTTGGCTCCACTGACAAAGGGCAGCCCTCTTCCGCCTGCCCCAAAACACACTCACACCAGAAATGTTCCGGGGCTGTTCTTGGGGTGCCAGCTGAGGAGATATTCTACTCAGGGGAGAACAGATACTTTTTTTTTTCTTTCTAATATAAGTCCCTCCTCCTTATATCCTTAGGGCGAGCATCCAGTTAAATTTGCGCCAGGAGGAATGACAATGAGAGTATCCTTTTGCTTCAAGGACAAGCCCTCCTCTCTTCCCGCACAAGGGTGTGTCTGGCAATCACAGGAATGGTCACATTAGTCCATTCTTTCATTTGGCTTCTCCGGTCTTATCCATGGGCATCTCGTTAATGAATGAATGAACGACCTGACCCAAACCAAGGTACCCACCCCGATTCCAACCAATAAGCGCTTACACCAAGCATCTTTTTAAGTATTCAGAGAGTTTCCCCTTCAAGGCAGAGGCTGTAAATTCTAAGCCCAACTCTCAATCCCGTGAATACCAGCCTCCTCTCCTTTGGCTGTTGTCCGTTTCCTAACCCCAAGATCATTAATCACTCTGCTGCCTGCCAGGCCCTTTCTGTCAGCAACTGTTCCCTCTGACCCTCCCTGTCAACCTCTCTCCCTGGCCCCAGCCCTGACAGAGCAGAGCAGAGGGTGGTTCACACCGGCAGCATGGGATGGACAAAATGAATCAGCGGCGAGAATCTCTCCCACTGCCTTGCTTTGTCCCCCCGCCATTTCACCCCTCTACTTCTAAAGAGCATGCCAGGATTAAAGACCTTTTTTTCCTTGGGATTGGCCACGGGAAAGTGGCGGCAAGAGGAAGTAGGAAGGAATTTAGGGGGAAACAACAACAGTCATTGGAGAGCCCTGCAGAGCTCTGGAAGCTCCCGAATTCTGGCTGCAGCAAGCACTTGAAAAAGTTCTCCAACTTGGACCCAGATCCCCACGGGGAGACAGCCCAAATGTGAGTGCCAAGGAGAGACGGAAAATGATGCTTTGCTTGGAGGCCTCATTGCCTTATTTTCTCTAAAGCCTGATAATTTTCTCAAGGCCCTGGTCAAAGGAGCATGAATGAATCGAGTGACTGCAGTCTCAGTTGGACGAAAACTGTTAAGTAGGCCACTCTTGTCTTCTCTGAGCTCCTGGCAGTATTAGCTCTTTGTGCTAAAAGGAGCAGACGCAAGGGCCCCCCTTCCACTGCCAGGAAGCCTGCTTTAATGGTGACCTGCTGGGAAACGTGATCCATTCTTTGTCATCTAAAACCTTCGTGACTCTAATGGTAGGAATTGCAGGCCCGATAAGAAGGGAGGATGTCCTAGGCTGGTGGGTAGAGGGGATATTTTTAGGCAGCCAGAGCCTCGGAGAACCCATCAAATCACAGAGGCCCGCCCACTCCACTTGTGTGTCGGCTTTAAATTTGGACTGAATTTTTGGTGGCACAAAAGATTCGGTGCCTCCTGCCATTGGGAGGGCCCATTCTCCCACTCTGCTGTCTCTGGTTATTCCATCTTCCAGCATCCAGCTGGCTCCAACTCTGCCTGAAGAAGAACAGGCGGCCAGACCAGCCTTGCCAGACTGGCCATCTGTCCCAGCTGAGGGTGAGGGTCCCTCCCATCCCAGGGCTTCCCAGGGCTGCTGATGCAGCTGCCCTAGAAAGATTTTACAACCTATGTTCTTGTGGGTGCCATTAATTAGATATGGATCCTGGTAGAGTAACTTCTCCCACTGCAGGAAAGCCAGGCCAAGTCCCCAGTGTCTGCATGGACCGTTTCAAAAAACAGAACCCAGGGGCTTCCCTGGTGGCGCAGTGGTTAAGAATCCACCTGCCAATGCAGGGCACACGGGTTCAAGCCCTGGTCCGGGAAGATCTCACATGCCGCGGAGCAACGAAGCCCGTGCACCACAACTTCTGAGCCTGCGCTCTAGAGCCCGTGCTCCACAACAGGAGAAGCCACCGCAATGAGAAGCCCACGCACCGCAACGAAGACTAGACCCCACTCGCCGCAACCAGAGAAAGCCCACGCGCAGCAACAAAGACCCAACGCAACCAAAAATAAATAATAAATAAATAAATTTATATATGAAAAAAGAAAACAGAACCCAATATCAGGTAAGTGAGGTGAGGGAGAATGAAGAAGAGTGGAATTGTCAAGAGGCGTGGCTTCTAGTCTTGGCTCTGCCACTCGGTAACCACATGACCTTGGTAATCATTTCTGCTCTCTGGGCCTCAGTTTCCTCCTCTGAAAAATGAGAAAGTCAGATAGGATGTATCTAAGTTTCCTTTTTATGAATACAGTATCACCCCAGATGATCAAATATCTATACAGATCATCCAGGCAAAATCTATAGTGAGTCAGTGGAATTTGAAATTGTGATGTGTCCATATTCGAGGCTCATACTTTCCTTAATTTTATTAATATTTTAGGCATAGGTATTTTGTTGTATTTGGAAAAGTGGGCTGGGAGAGGTTGGGTAGTACCTCATTCTACTTTCTTTGCTGGTGTAGACACAGCTAAAGGGTTTGGATTAATTTGGGGGGACTGGCATCCGAAGTACTTAATCTCTCATCTGCTCTGAGGTGATTTTCTGATGCTGGAGGCTCTATTCTTATTCCATCTGTATCAGTTAGATCACTTTTTATTGCAAGGGACGGAAAACCCAACTTTTTTTTTTTTTTTTTTTTGGCCGTATCGCAAGGGACCTTAGTTCCCTGACCAGGGATGGAACCTGTGCCCCCTGCTGTGGAAACGCTGAGTCTTAAGCACTGGATCGCCAGGGAAGTCCCCAGAAAACCCAACTCTAATGGACTAAAGCCAAGAAAATGTATTTTCTGATATGTCCAAACCATTGTCACTAAATTACATTTCTTTTTTCTCTTCTCAGTCCTGCATTCTCTGTATTTTCTCAAGTCTTAAGTAGGATCTCCCTCCGTGATCACAGGAGAACATCTAGAAGCTCCCAAGGTTGCGTACATCCATTCTGAAGTCTATGTCACTTAAGATAACTTGAGTTGCAAACAACAGAAAATCTGACTCAAGTTAGTGTAATCAATAAGAAAAGTTTTCACCTCACACAATAAGAAATCCAAAGATGTAGTGAGATCCAGATTGGTTAACTAATTGCCTCAACAATGTCATCAAGGAGCCAAGTTTTTTCTACTCCTTCATTTCTAGTATCAATTCTTTTTCTAGAAGAAGAGCCCTCATGGTCACATAATGGCTATTGAAATTTCAAGTATCATAATTAGACATTGCAAGGTGCAGGAAAAGAAGGAAAACTACCTCTTTCTACAGCTCTTTCTTCAGAAAGAAGAAATGTCCCCTAGAAGACTTCTTCTCCTGTGTTACGGTGCAGAATTGCTTCACTTGCCCATTCCTCAACCAACCACTGACACATGGAATAAAATTACCATGTTAGCTTAGATCAGTGGTTTTCAACCTGGGAAGATGTATCACATTGGCCATTTGACAATATCCAAAGACATTTTTGGTTGTCATAAATAAAGTGAGGCGTGCTACTGGCATCTAGTGGGCGGAGGACAGGGATGCTGTTAATCATCTTTTTTTTTTTTTTTTTTTTTGCGGTACGCGGGCCTCTCACTGTTGTGGCCTCTCCCGTTGCGGAGCACAGGCTCCGGACGTGCAGGCTCCGGACGTGCAGGCTCCGGACGCGCAGGCTCAGCGGCCATGGCTCACGGGCCCAGCCGCTCCACGGCATGCGGGATCCTCCCGGACCAGGGCATGAACCCGTGTCCGCTGCATCGGCAGGCGGACTCTCAACCACTCCGCCACCAGGGAAGCCCTGCTAATCATCTTTGATGCAGCTCCCCACAACAAAGAACTATCTGGTCCAAAACGTCAGTGGTGCTAAGGTTGAGAAACTCTTGCTTAGAAAATCATCTTGGGTGCAATGGCTACTGGAGAGTCAACCATAATATCTTCTACAGTGTTCTATCTGGAATTCATCAACAGTCTTAGTTCCAGCATTTCTAACAAAATCTTACTATATCTTATTGTTCTGACTGCATTACTTGTCCATCCCTGAACCAGTTACTGTGTATGGGAGAATTAGATGCAGTGACTGGTTGAAGTCTAGGTCACATGTTCCACCTCTGAGCCAGGAACAAGTCAGCTCTACCTGAAGACGTGAGCTGAGAGTGGGGGAAGAAAGGGTAACACCCCAGAGAGAACTGGGAATGGTAATCAAGATGAGATGAGTAGAAGCTAGGCAGCAAAAACAAAACAAACAAACAAAACCCCAGCTGTCCACTACGCCATTCCTCTCACTGACAGACTAGAGAGGCAAGAATTGTGTTTGTACTTTGACTCAAAATAGCAGTAGCCGCAGTAGGCTGCTATAATGGGACCGTCTAGGAACACTCTGGGCTGGCTCCTGTGAACTGCTTATTCCATGTTGTGGTTAGAAGTCCTGTGGCTTTAATGACCTCCATCCAAGCAGCACTTTTCACCTAAGGAAATGCTCAGTCAACCTGGCAAAGTGAAAGCAAGAGAGCAGAGAAGGGGAAAGGGAGAGGAGGAGGCCGCAGTTAAGATTGGTGCGGAGAGAGGGAGAGCTGGGGTACAGGAGTGCTGTGCGTCCCCAACCCTGGATGACTTCTCTGCCCTGGAGCTGAGCCCTGTGGACCACCAGGCACCCTTGTCCTCTGGCTTCCAATTGGCTTTGGTCAATGACTGGTGACTTCAGGAGACGAAAAGGAGGGAAGAGAGAGAGATTTGGTTATTTATTCCTCCTGATTTCTCCCGGTTTTGTCATGGTCTGGGAGTGTCTATCTCCCACTAGCGCTTCTGTTGGGTGGTTCCCCTTCCACGGTGCACATTCACTTAGACTCCATAACACTATTCCCTCCCTGTGTCCTCAGGCCTAAAGGTGACTCAACACTCCCCACTGGTTCCCTTAATCTCCTACACATCTGTATATAGTATCTTCATTAGAAAGTCTCTGAGTGTGCTGTCCTGACCTCCCAAGGAACCTGTTATAACAGGCAGGTGGCAGGTGCAAGATCCACTCATGCCAGGTGGTCACACCAGGGTGTGCTGTGCCTGGATCACACCTGATATTCTGTGAGCCTAAAGAATAGCCACTCACACCTGTTCCTTAGGACCTAGCCTTATTGGGAAGCCTAATTGTTAAAATGATGGATTTAAGGGTTATTCTCCCTCTCTCCTCCCAATCTCTGCCAACCTCTTTACCCTCTTGTCTAAGCAAGTAGAAAGTGTGCTAACCATGCAATATTTTTAACGGTGCCTACCATTTCTTTTCTTTTTTTTAAAACATCTTTATTGGGGTATAATTGCTTTACAATGGTGTGTTAGTTTCTGCTTTATAACAAAGTGAATCAGCTATACATATACATATGTCCCCATATCTCTTCCCTCTTGCATCTCCCTCCCTCCCACTCTCCCTTTCCCACCCCTCCAGGTGGTCACAAAGCACCGAGCTGATCTCCCTGTGCTATGCGGCTGCTTCCCACTAGCTATCTACCTTACGTTTGTTATTGCATATATGTCCATGCCTCTCTCTCGCTTTGTCACAGCTCACCCTTCCCCCTCCCCATATCCTCAAGTCCGTTCTCCAGTAGGTCTGTGTGTGCCTACCATTTCTTGAACACTTATAGTATGCCAGACACTGTGCCAAACACTTTATGTGCTTTATCTCATTTATCTGCATAACAAACTCATGGGTTAGATACTATTTTTCCCGTTTTAAAAAAGAGGGAAGTGAGGCTCAGACAGTTAAGTAACTTGCCCAAGGTCAAACAGCTGGTATGTGGCTATGGTGGCTAATACCAGTGGTCACCAAGATTTCTGATTCTTTTCCCCTTCCTGGATATATGGAAAACTATATCCACCATCTCTCTTTGCAATCGGGCAGGGTCTTGTGGATAGGGTTGCCAATGGATTGTGACTGCAAGTGACAAGGTACTCCTGCGCTGACACGTTTTAGAGCTGGCATGCCGTGTTCAGTGCCCGATTCCTCTGCCGCTTCAATCACGGGAGCACGTGTTGACATGGGGGTGCCATGAGACTAAAGCAGCCTAGACCGCTGAGCCACTACATGAAGGCAGCTGCCCTGCAGAGTCACCAGGACTGGTACTGACTTGGAGAGAAGATCAAATAAACTTCCAGTGTGTTAAGAAACTGAAAACGTGGTGCTGTTTGTTATCGCAGCATAACCTAATCATTCCAAAAATGGAAGCAGAGTCTTGGATTATATAAACAGCTTGGCCACTAATCAGCTAGATGACTTCAGAGATTGGTTACAATCTGGGCCTCAGTTTCCCAGTCTGTAAAATGTTTGCTTGGGATCGGAAGAGCAAGGTGGTTCATTCTGGTTTACCATTCTATGAAATACTCTGTGGTAGCCTGAATTTGAGCCAGGTTTTTATGGGTGAGTGGAAAATAAGTCTCTGGTTTCCCTCTCAACTGCATATGCCCTGGTCACTTGATGGTTTCCCTCTCACTGCATATGCCCCGGTCACTTGATACTAACTCAGCACTTCCTCCTCCTTTCCAAGGCTCCTGACTGGCGCCTGACACCACCCACGTGGTCTCTCCTCTCTGCCACATCCTCAATCCAGAGCCATCTGTCGGGGTTTTCAATTTGGAGATGCTCCTGGAGGGGAATGAATAGCCACCCTGCTCCGTGTCAGCCACAGCCTCGCTGCCCACTGCTGGTACCCATGACTGCACAGGCTTCTCTGAGCTCTTTTTCTAGGAAGGCAAATGGTATTATTAAATATTCAAGAAGCCTGCAGTGAGGCAGTGGACATGATAGACGGAATCTTCTCAGTTGTCCTGAGAGGGCAGTTGCCGGCTCAGAGCTAGGCTGAGACAAAGGGAGAGGTGGTCTCAGCCGAAGATCCCCCAGGATCCTCTGGATCTGCCTCTGATGTGTCCACCCCACATCTGGCTCCAGAACATGAGGGCTTTTGTTCTTCATGTGGACAAAATCCTCCACTGACCAATCCTCTTTGGTAACATATCATCTCGTTCGAGTGACATGTGATTATGCATGGAGCTATGGGCATCTGAGACGTACAGATACATACACAGTCCTAAATAGAAAAATAATCTATATTTATACCACAAACTCTCCCAGTTTATAGTGTACAATGATACCCACACCCTGTAACCTTTAGCCATGTACATACATGTAACCTATTTTAACAGAGAGCCCACTTAACGCAACGTGGCTTTCAAAAAGCCGGTTTTAAATGGCTACTCGTTGTGTACATGTAGATCGATAGCTAAACAGATAGAAATATTGATTTTTTAGATACATATGTAGCAATAATAAAACCTTGAATTTATATACCTTCTTTCTCCTGGGGAATTCACAGGACATGTCAAGTCTCCCCTATGTGGATAGCACAAAAGTTTATCTGTAATATCGTGTGAAGTGGAATTAATATAAACACATAGAAAGCCCCCCATGGCATCCTGGTTTATGTCACCTTGTACCTCATATACCTTGAACATCTGGATTCACATACCTTCCAAAATAAAGGAGACTTGAGTTCTATAAATCATAGCAAGAAAATGTAATGTAAAACCATCCATGTGCATGCTACAATGTTACGTTCTAAATAATGTCATCTGGAGTTAAAAAAACTCGTACCTGCACATCCTGCAATATTTATCATTGCTGCATTTTCAGATCAGATGCGTTTATTGACATAGAACGTTGTTACATGGGTATCTAACTGCGTCAAACTCCCTTAAGCTATCTGCGATATTGTGATTTATAGGAAAAATATATGTTTGGGCATTCAGATGAGATATGAAATATGAGATATTTCTCACAGATATTTGGTCATCATCTACATTTCCTGGCTCACAGCTCCCCAAACCCTTGGAATTTCCTGAGTGATAAGAGCAAGGGGATAGTATTTGGTCTCTTGTCCGCAGTTCCTGAAAACACTTCAGAAAACGTGACTTTTGGATCTCATCCAAGTGTGGGAGCTGGTTGCCTGGAGAACAAACCAAGTGATTAGAGGGTTGGAACTTTTAGTCCCATCCCCTGATTTCTGGGTAGGGGAGAGGACCTTGAGGTTGAATCGATTGCCACTGGCCAATGATTTAGTCAATCATGATTTTGTTATGAAGCCGCCATTAAGACCCAAAAAAGACAGCGTTTGGAGAGCTTCCAGGCTGGTGAACAGATGGAGATATTGGGGGAGTGGTGCTCTCGAAGAGGGCATGGGAGCTGCATGCCCCTTCCCACATACCTCACTCTGTGCATCTTTGGCCATTGATTCGTATCCTTTAATATCCTTTTACAATAAACTGGTAATCTAGTGAGTAAATGGGTTTTCCTGAGCTCTCTGAACAACACTGGCAAATTAATTGAACCTGAGGAAGGGATTGTGGGAACCTCTGATTTATTGCCAGTTGGTCAAAAGTACAGGTAACGACCTGGACTTGTGACTGGCATCTGAAGGCTGTCTTGTGGGACTGAGCCCTTCACCTGTGACATCTGATGCCATCTTTGGGTAGATAATGTTAAAATTGAGTTGTATTCTCAGACACCCTATTGGTGTCAGAGAATCACTTGTTGGTATGGGGAAACCTAGACACACACACTCACACACACAAACTCACACACACATGTTGGAATTGGGTTCAGGAACCGTATTTACTATCCACTTAAGATTTGTGCACTTGAGTGTGTATAAGTAAATACCTCAGTATAAAAAAGTATGAAAACACAAAGTTGCCTCTTGAAATCCAGCATGCGTTCTCATAAACTGGGGCTAGAGCGATGGAAGATATGTAGTGCATGGGTGTGTCTAAGAATTCTGTTGGTCCAGATAGCGGTGGGACACTGAGTCCTGATTCTGGAAGTCGTGTGATCATGGCCACTTAACCTCTCTGTGCCTGTTTCCTCATCCGCAAACAAAAATAGAACTAACCTTGAGAAGTGGTATAAAGGTTAAATGAGAAAATGAAGGTAAATCATTTCACATGGTGTCTCCACAGAATCAACTCTCAGCAACAGTTGACTATTCCCATTATGATTGCAATGATCCCAACACCTTGTGCTGACACAGCCAGAGGCCACTCAGTGCAAAGCAGCAACTCTGTCCCTCCCCAAGCATCTGCAAAAGTAAAAAGGATTAAATGTAATCAAAGACCTAATTAATGTCCTGGTTGTCCAACCCTCATCCACAACAGCCAGACAAATGAAGTTCGGTCTTCCAAATTCCCAGCTACTCATTGTGTTTTCTAACTTCCTCAGCAAACAATACAACCTCTTCCCAACACCAGCTCCCCTACCTTAACATGCTGTCATACCTCTCCTTTTCTAGTCTCAAGACTACCTGCTGGTCCTGGTCCTGTCATCCAGCAATTCCTTTTATATACACCCCTGCAGTTATGTACCCCAGAAAAACTCACCTAGTCCACATGAGTGGTATGTGTGTGTGGAGAATGAACAAAACATGGACTTTGTAGAAAGAAAGGCCTGGATATGGATCTTAGGCATGCCCCTCAGTGCAAGTTACCTGACCTCTCTGGGTCTTAGTTTCCTTATCTAGAAAATGGGACCACTGATCCCTACATTATAGGCTTGTGAAGTAAGTGCCTAACATTGTTGAAGAGATGAATGGATTAGTGCCAAGTAAGAAGGCGCTTGCTGCAAATTCCTTGCTTAGGGGAATGTTTGCAGTTCTGTTGGGCAAGATAACTCCTTATTAGCTGAAATAAAATTCTGTGCCTCCTTGAGAATTATCTTCTCTGAGCTGATCATTGAGAGTGAGTCCTAGCTAGGGCTGGCGAGATTTGTACAATTCACACGTACTTGTGAAATTCAGGAACATTACCTCTTACTGACAGACTATAATGACTGCAATAAACACGGAAGCCTCTGTTCTAATAAACAAGTAATTACAGTTGACCAAAAATGTGTAAACATGAGGCTAATTAGCAAATCCTCTCATAGCTGTTCCCAGTTTGTAGACATGTTTGGGAATGTGGATAAGACCGGACACTCTGTGTTCTCATCCATAGGTATATGAATATGTGGGTAATAGCTGCTATCTTCTTGGTCAATCCTTTTTTCTTTTCCCTTTATTTTTCTGATAGAAAGTATTATATTTTTAAGTCAAGAAAATGGGGTCATTTTAGCATCTTGGTTACCAATGTAATCTCTTTAAACTCAGGTTTCCTAGTAACCGTGGGAGACTATAATTTATTACACAATCGCCTTTAGATATGGGGACACTGGCCTCATTACGTGGGTTCTTTCCTAACTTAGATACAGAGACTGTCAATCCTTGGGATTTGAGAATGATGGGTGATGGAAAGCTGAAAGGGAAGGTGGTTTAGATTAATAAACAGTCTTAAATTAACAAATGGTCTTTACTGAAGCAAGAAAGAGGCCACACAGGGGACAGTGGCCCAAATGGAGATTCTGTCCTGCTTGCAATTAGAAGGGCCATAGCTTGGAGCCTTTATTCCAAAGTAGAGAGCATTTCCATTTATGCTTCCCTAGAGATGGGCTGCAAAATTATTTTCAATGAGGAGTAGCCACAATTAATTCCTTGGTCATGAGCAAAAAACCTGGATACCCTAACTATAAATATTTTTCTAAGAAATTCTCCTCTTTATTTTCTTTATTTTTTTAAATTGACATAGTAAGAAAAGGAAAGACAGGCATGATTTTCTACTTTTATTCCTCTAGTAATTGTCCTCATAAGGATTACATTTTTTTCTTAGATCCTCTTTCTCTCATCTTTTCAAGGTCATAACTTTATCTAAGAGGTCTTCATGGATAATGAGGTAGGGAGAAGCAGTATTGCCCAGTAGTTAAGGATACTGACTTGTGGTTCAGGAAGACTTGGTTTTGATCCCTCAGTCAGGAGAATCAGAAATCTTGGTGACCACTGGTATTAGCCACCATAGCCACATACTAGCTGTTTGATCTTGGGCAAGTTACTTAACTGTCTGAGCCTCAGTTTCCTCTTCTATAAAATAAGAAAAACTGTAGTATCTAACCCATAAGTTTGTTGTGCAGATCAAAAGATAAAGTCTATAAAATTTTTGGCACAGTGTCTGGCCTATTGTAAGTGTTCAAGAAATGGTAGACCTCCAATCCACTCCCTACTCAGCAACCAGAGTGACCTTTTAAAAAATAGACATCCATTACTTAAAATCCTTCAGTGGTGTCCCAACTCACTTAGAATTAAATGCAGTCTCTTTCACCATTGTTACAGGACTCTACATGCTATGATTCTTGTCCTCCTCTCCGATTTCATTTTCCATCACCCCTCCCCGCATTCCCTAGTCTCCGGTCACACTGGCCTTCTCTCTGCTCCCCTAACACGCTACATCATTTCCACCTGAAGCTCTCTGCTTGCTGACTTCTCTGATTGGAATATTCTACCACAGATCTTTACATCATTAGTTCCTTTTCACCTCTTTGGTCTAAATTCAGGAAGTCTTCCCTGCCCTCACCATCTATTTCCCTCCAGTCAATACACGTGCTAGTGCATCATTCCCTGTCACATTAACCTGTTTAGTTTCGTTATAGCACTTATCACCATACGAAATTACCTGTTTTATTTATTTGCCTACTTATCTGTTTTCCACACTAGGATGTGGACATTGTGAGAGCAAAACCTTCATCTGTCTTGCTTCCTACTGAATTCCCGTCACCAGGAATGGTCCAGACTCCAGGGGTAAATGCGCAAATCTCTTCTCAGCACCTTTTCCATATCACTGTGTTGCCTCTTTCTGAAATTGATTTGGAACTTGCTGTTTACTCACTCCTGTCTGGAGAAGAATATCAACTCAGAGCAGGGGAATGGCCAGCTCTGCTCATGTGACGGCTGATGGTGGGAGGGTGAAGTCCTGGCTCTGAGCTTTGTCTTCTAAGCCAGTATTCTCCGCAATGGAGCTCAAGAGGAACTAGACAAAAAGGCATATCCCAAGTGCCATACTAGACATACTAAGTTAGAATCTCTGGAAATGAGAGTCTACCCAGGAAATCTGCACTTTAAACAACCACCCAAGCTGATCTTTAAGGCACACTAAGGCTTGAGAGGAACTCTCCTAGGTCTTAAGTTCAGCCCACAAATTAAGCACGCCAAAGTACTTCTTTTGCCTGGCGACCTCTCACGTGTACACTTGCATTGTCCTGTGAATGATCAAACTCTTCATCTGAGGTCAGAGCAGAGTGCCTCGGGGCACAGAAACACAGGCACAGTGACTGATGTTCTCAGTGCCCTATGTATGAGTTACCAGTTGCTGTGTAACAAATTACTCCAAAACTTAATCTGTTTCTCACATTTGGGGACACTTTTCTGCTCACTAGAAACTCCTTGAGAGGAATAGGGTAAAGTGACATGAGTCAGGAGCAGAAATAAGAGAGGAAATTAAAATCCATTTCGAATTATTCCTTAATAGTGTCTCAGTGAAAGTTTGGATAAGGAGGCTGGGATATTGGTTAAGATGGGGCTGTAATATTGCTCTAGATTCTTACAGTCCACAACTGAAAGAGGTCTATAGCTTGCAGTAACAGTGACTATGTTGATGGTGGGGGCGGTCATAATTCATTTGGCAAATATGTATTGAGCACCTACTACATGCCGTCCCATGGGATCAAAATGGACCAAAACTAAACAAAGCAAAAAACCCCTGCCCCACGGAGCTTAAATCCTAGAAGAGGAAACGGAAGGACATGATGCTAGCATGTCACTCCCTGTTGGAAGCATTTCCTTCGCGTGAGTTCTTAGTCGTGAGAGATTTAGTCTCCGCCAAGTCCCCAGGTTCAATGAGAGATTCCCCAAACTTTATCGTTCCCAAGGCTTGAAGGTGACAATTGACTCAAAATGCTTACACGCAGAGAAATGGACTGTGGTTGAGAGGTAGATGTCTCTATATATGTGCTGGGAGTGAGGGTTGTGATAACGTACAGAGGGCTTAAAACAACTACATTTATCTCACAGTTCCATAGGTCAGGAATCCAGGCACAGCTCAGCTGGGTCCTCCGGCTCAGGTTCTTTCATGAGGCTGCAAATAAGATGCCAGCCAAGCTCAAGGCTCAACTGGGGAAGGATTTGATTCCAAGCCCACTCATGTGATTGTTGGCAATCAGTTCCTCGTGGGCTGTTGGACTAAGGGCCTTGGTTCCTTGCTGGCCGTTGGCTGGAGGCCGTCTGCCCTCAGTTCCTTGCCACGTGGGCCTCTCCGTAGTGCAGCTCACAACACAGCATCTGATTTCCGTCAGAGTGAGCAGGTGAGAAGAGCCAGAGGGAGAATGAGAGCAAGATGGAAGTCACAGTCGTTTGTAACCTGATCTCTGCAGTGACATCCCATCACTTTGACTGTATTCTATTTATTAGAAACAAGTCACTAAGTCCAGCCCACACTCCAAAGGAGGCATTTATACAAGGGCATGAATACCAGAAGGCGGGGAGCATTAGAACCCCTTTTAGAAGCTGCCTACCACACCTTAGCCTGAGTTTTGAACTATTTTTGACATGGGACACAGTATGACAGACAGATAATAACTGTGTGGGAATTCTGTGTGGCACCCGGGAATTTAATTTAAAAGGCAGAGTTCCAGCATAAGAAGAGCATGCACTTTGGGTTGAGAGAGGCCTCTGTTAGAATCTCAGCTTTGGTGTTCACCAACTTTTCTCATCCAAAAAATGTGGAAAATACCTACCACTTAAGGAGTTTTGAGGATCAAAAAAATCACTCGGGCAAGATGCTTGTTAAAATGAAGATTCTCGGGTTGCTCCCTAAGAAATTCATATTCAGTAGACTTGGAGTGGCACATAAGAATTGTTATTTTTAATAAGTACGTATGCAAATGTGTGTGGCTCAGTATATGGTAGCTATTAGTAATCTGCATGACGACAGTAATTCTGCAAGTATTCTTGAGGAACTATATGCTTAAAGAGAGTCAGCTGTGGGGCTTCCCTGGTGGCGCAGTGGTTGAGAGTCCGCCTGACGATGCAGGGGATGCGGGTTCGTGCCCCGGCCCAGGAGGATCCCACATGCTGCGGAGTGGCTGGGCCCGTGAGCCATGGCCGCTGAGCCAGTGTTCCGCAACGGAAGAGGCCACAACAGTGAGAGGCCCGTGTACCGCAAAAACAGAGTCAACTGTGAATTAGTGGAAAGCAAACTGTATTGAGGATTAGAAGATGTATAAGTTCTGTAGTCCTTGTCTGACGATTACTTTGCTATGGAATCTTAGGCACAGAGTCACCTAATCTTTCTGGATTTCTCTTTCCCCCCCCAGCCTCTGTAAAATGCCTTCTACCCTGAGTACTCTCCGTCTAGGAAAAGAAACAGTAACTACTAGATGGGATCCGTTTAGGGCTCCCCTGGGTGGTGAAACAAGTGCAATGGCCTCCATAATGAGTCTTTTCTGAAACTCCGCATCTCCTAATATTTCCTCCTGAAGACTATTCCTTGGAGCCCCTGATTCTTCTACTCTTCTAATTCATATGACCCCAGCATCTCTAGGTAATGAAATATATCTGAAAACAACCTCATTTAAAAGAATAAATCTGTTAAGGAGCTGAGAACTTTCTGGCGTGAAATGAAAAATATTGATTGCTTCTCACCTGTTAGCAGTGAAATCCCATCCAGTTAATTAACCTGCTCAGAGATAAAGTTTATTTCTGCCATTCACCTTCAGCTCCAAATCTTTAAAACCATTAAAACAAGTGCCTGGTCAATGAATAAATCTTCTCCCAGAGTAGTTCAGCGCCTTCTGTAATCTGGTTTCAGCCTACCTTTCTGACCTTACCTCCAGCTACTTACCTTCAAGCACCTTCCACTCTAGACAAATGGAAGAACTAAAGTATTCAGCACTCCCATTGCCAGAAATATACTTCCCTCCTCTGAATGCTATATATTAACTCAGTTCAAATGTCACTTCTTCTTATTTTATTTTATTTATTTTATGTTTTGGCTGCGTCGGGTCTTTGCTGCTGCGCGCAGGCTTTCTCTAGTTGCGGTGAGCGGGGGCTACTCTTCGTTGCGGTGCACGGGCTTCTCATTGTGGTGGCTTCTCTTGTGGAGAACCGGCTATAGGCGCGAGGGCTTCAGTAGTTGTGGCGCACAGGCTCAGTAGTCGTGGCTCGCGGGCTCTAGAGCACAGGCTCAGTAGTTGTGGAGGACAGGCTTAGTTGCTCTGCGGTATGTGGGATCTTACCGGACCAGGGATCAAACCCGTGTCCCCTGCATTGGCAGGCAGGCAGGCAGACTCTTAACCACTGCACCACCCGGGAAGTCCCAAATGTCACTTCTTAGAAAAGGCTTTCCTGGAGCTCTGGCATCTCCACCTCCTCCCACATTTCCTAATTGCTGCCAAGGTGTAAGCATTAATTATCTCCTTATTCTAAACACTCCAAAACTTTTACTACCTTTGTAACATTTATTATTTTATAACTTATATTATGATTGTGTACATATTTATAGTACTAGATCCTACAGGATGCAATTCCAACCAATTCGTTTTTGTGTTCCCCACATCTTCCAATACAACTCCTTGCCTGTGATTGGGGTTTAGTAAATATTTTTTGAATGCTTAAATGGGGACCCATTGATCTCTGACTTTTATTCTTGGGGGCTCACAACAACTGTTTTATCGTCAGGATAAGAGGAATCCGACTCAGTGAGGCACTTTTCAAGATTTACATTATATTCAAAACAGAAATTTCAAGCTTTCCAGGTTTTTTGAAGACAGTCCTGTTGTTGCTTCCCATCCTTAGCAACTTTCTATTTCTAGAAATCTTTTTGCTCTCAGTGGAAGGGTTGGAAAAAAATAGTCTTCTTATGGATATCACCCCTTTCAGTGACTCTGAACACAAGCTTCATATGGCTTTTCTATCTCCTGCCCCAATTTACTTGCATGACACACTTGGAACTAGTATTTTATTGGCATAAAACCCTGAAACTCAATTTTAGGTAAAGCAGATATTCAGTCACGTATGAGAGCATTCACATGTGTGTGTCTAAGATGAAGAGGAGAAATACAGTAGCTTCATTGAAATAAAAAGGTCATTCATTCATTCAGTGTTCATTTTCTCGATCATCCACCAGACTTTAGGCGCTATATTATGTGCTGATGATTCAGATATAAATACTGATTCTTGCCTTCAAGGAGCTCTGAGTCATGTGAAGGGAGATGAATATATAATGAGATCATTATTACAGAGTGTAATTCACACAGTTCCCTCGGCAAGCACAGGGTAATGTGGAGCACAGAGAATTTTCTTTGAGAGCAGATGGACTATTTTTAAGCAAAGAAAAAAGTTTTGCAGCACAGTGGTCATACTCATATCAATAAAATACATATTATTTTGTAGTTATTAACAGCATCACCATCCTTTTCCAACCACTCACCTTGGGCCAGGTGTCAGCATCCATGGTGGGTGCTGAGGCATGGTTCAAACAAGCAACCACCCTGGGTTAACCAAGACCCACACTTAAGTCCTTACTCCTTAGATCTTGTAGGAATGAATCATTGAAGGAGATGGCGGCAAAGGGGTAGTGTTCTTATGATTCATAGGGCTGAACTTCATGCCAATGATATTTTGGAGCAGACATTTTTGCAGGCTACTCTGTCTATGGCTCCAACATTTTTAAAGGAGTGTAGATGACTCATTGGGATAGCTTATCCAAGTCTATGGCCTTGGAGGTGTGTGTATGTGGGGGGGTGTTGGGGGAGCAGTTATGAGGAAAGGCAAGAAAGAAATCCTAAGTTTTAAATGGCCAGTCTACAGCTGGTCTACAGCTGCAAATACTGAGTATTTTGTACAGACCACTTTAAATTTTCTTTTTCTTCACATTTAGGGACACTTTTCTATTCACTAGCAACTCACTGAGAAGGATGGAGTAGGATGACATGAGTCAGAAGTAGAAATAAGAGAGGAAATTAACATCCACTTCAAATTACCTCTTATCAGTGGCTCAGTGAAAGTCTCAAATAGAGGGGAGGTTGGAGATGTTCGTTAAGATGAGCCTGTAATATTGCTCTGGATTCTTATGACTAAAATTGAAAGAGGTCTATGGCTTGGAGTAATGATGACTTTGGTGATGGTGATCATAATCCATTCAAAAAATATGTATTAAGTACCTGCCACATGCTACCTCTGACCTAGGCACATAAGATTTAAATAGACAAAAAAAAAAAAAAAAAAAAAAATCCCGTCCTTTGGAGCTTAAATTCTAGAAGAAACTGGCAAAAATGTGTTAGCATCCCTCTCCCTGTTAGAAATATTTTCTTCTCATGAGTTCCTAGTCATGAGGGACTTAGTCTCCATCAAGTTCCAGCATCAGTGCAAGAGTCACAAAAATGTATCTCTTTCAAAGCTCGCAGACTGATATCTGCTTAAAATGTTTCTATGAGCAGGGAAACAGACTCTGGTTGAGACGTAGACGTCTCTGTGTATGTGCGTTGAGGGGGGCCGTGGAAGTGTACAGAGGGAAGAAATTCTACAGTGGTCCCGTCCACACGGAGACTCTCCAGCGGGGGGAAATGCACGAGTTCGTACACGAACGCTCCTCTCTACCCCGCTTGCCTTTCTCGCTCTTTCACCACTTTGCTCCCTCCTCCCTTCCTTCCTAAATCCCTCCTTCTCCTTCCTTCCCTTTCGCTTGATCTCTCCCCATCTCCTTGCCTCGAACAGTTTTTCCCTCCTCCTCTATAGCCCTCTCCCTCTCGCCTCTTTCCCTCAATCCCTCCCCGGCGTCTGCGTCAGGCCCCCACTTGCGTGACGCTCAGGGTCTGGGTGGGAGCTGTCCACTCGCCCGGGGTGCTGAATGCACGGCGGCGGCTGCGGCGGCGGAGGTAGCTGAAGCCTTCTCTGCTCCAGGAACCCTGTTTCCAGACCTCGGACGGTCAGCCCACCGCCTGCCACCTCCCTTCCAGCACCACCCCTTTGGGAACTGAGCCGGGGTGTGTGTAGGGGGGCAGCAGTCGCGGCGGGCGGGTGCTGAGCAACGACGGAAGACAACACCTGGCAGCAGCCTGGAATCTGATTTGCTTCCTCTCGCCTTTTATAAGAGATATATTTATATATGGTTTTGGGGGGTCGCGAGGACCAAGCCGGAGCCAAGTGCTGGCTGCCTCCCGCCTCGGCCACGCCGCTTCGGTTCCCCCTCCCCACCCTCAGCCGGCACCGCAAACAAGCCTCACCTCGCTGCTTCTAGGAAGAGAGGTAGCAACAGCGAGCCCAGCCAGCCAGAGGCGGCGGAGAGGAGGGCGGGGCCGGGGGGAGAGAGCCGACCGAGGCCGCCCCGGGTAGGGACCGCGGAGGCAGAGCTGCCCTGAAGACCCGGCAGCCGCCCTCCTCCGCCCCCGCGCACCCAGCAGCACCCTGCTCTGACTATTTGAGAAGCGAATTATGCTTGTTCCACTAGTGTGATTTCGTCTTCTCTTTCCCCTACTGCTGACTCCTGAGCCGCCCCCGCCCCTACGCCTGCCTCGCCTCCGGCTGCATGGCAGCGCTGCCCGGGCGCGGGGGCGCAGGGCCGGCCCCCCGGGAAAGGGGAGGAGGGGGAGGAGGATCATGAGGCCGGGAGTCTTGGCCGCGTCGGACGGCGAGCGGCAGCCAGAGGACGAGCCCGAGCAGCCCCCGCCCCGGAGACACCCGCACGCCGACAAGCGGTCGCCGCCGCAGCAGCATCGCTGGCCTCGGGCGGACCCGGAGCCAGAGAATCAGGGCGACAGCGGCCCCGAGGAGGCCCCCGAGGAGAAGGCGAGGCCACCCACCCGCCCGGACCTGCCCTTATCCCGGCCCTTGCCCCTCGCCCAGAGGGACATTTGATGGCGCCAAGGGAAGGGGGCCGAGGATTTACAGACTGCCGCAGGGGCGGGCGGGGGGCTGAGACCATGTAATTACTCCTTTCTCTAGTCCCCTCCCACAAGCCCCTATTCTCTACCCCGTATCTCTACTCCTCTCTCTGCCTCCCACCCCCCAAGCACACACCCTTCTTCTAGCCAGGATCTTAAAGCTCAGGAAGGAGGTGGCTCTGCAAGGGTTAAACGGTCTTTTCGGTTTTTCCCTTTCTTTCCCCCCCGCCCCCCGCCTTCCAGTCCCTGATTTTCCCACCTCTGTTCTCCTAATTGGCTTTCCCCTCTTCTGTGCAGCCCTTTGGCTGCAAAGGCAAAGCACAAGCCCCTTGCCCAGTTGCACCTGAATCCCTTCCCTACCCCCACCGCTGCTCTCTTAAAAGTAATTCTGGTGCTTCTGGGGGTTAATTGCCCCAGTTTTCTGCCCAGGAGAATTAAAAGTTCTCCCAACCTCCTCTCTTCCCCACCTTACCTCCCTCAGCCCCTCACCACCAACCTCCCGTTACCTGAGGAAAACTACCTTTTCTCTCTAGCACATGCAGTCTTCAATTCTTCACTGAGCTAGCTTGCCCTAAGCCCAGCTCAGGCCACTCCAAATTTTATTGATAACCTTCCCCACCTTTTTATATGAAAGAAAAGATTTCCCACTGCCTAGGCATTTGAGAAAAACCCAATAAGCCTCTCCTGGGGAACTTTCTAACAATTAGACCTTGATCTCAAGGCCCTGACAACCCATCCTCAACATTTTTTTTCTAGCCCCACCCCCCC
>NW_020175039.1:7694028-7712940 GCF_003031525.2 Neophocaena asiaeorientalis asiaeorientalis
TGCCTCCAGGTCAAAAGCAAAAAGGAGACACTCTGAGCAAAGCCTAAGGTTGGGGTAGAGGTGGAGGGGCAAGGAAACTTTTGCTATTGTTGGGCTTTCCAGGTAGAGTTCAGAGGCAGTGGCTAGAAGTCGTCAGTCCTGGGGGCAATTTATTTGCTACTTGGAAGGGAGGTAACAGGAGCCAGTGCGAACGAAGCCTCCCCCCATCACACAGATACGCTGCGGACCCCCTCTACCGATCCCATCCTCTGCAAAGACTCCGCGTGCCCCTACCGGTCGCTCTGCTTCCACCGGGCACATGCTGATGCCCCAGAGCGGGCTGCCCTGGTGGTGGTGGTGGCACTGCTGTGCCTGGTGCCGCTGTGCATTGTGCCTCCCAGCCTCCCAGATGCTGCGCCACCAGGGTCTCCTCAAGTGCCGCTGCCGTATGCTCTTCAATGACCTGAAGGTTCTCCTCCTGCGGCGCCCCCCTCCAGCGCCCCTGCCCATGCACGGCGAACCCCAGCCGCCCGGCGTGGCAGCCAACAACACCCTTCCAGCTCTGGGTGCCGGGGGGCGGGCAGGCTGGAGGGGGCCTCGAGAAGGCGTGGGCAGGGAGACCCCTCCCCTGCCACCTTCAGTGGAAGATGACTGGGGTGGCCCAGCCGCAGAGCCACCTGCCTTGCTGCTCAGCAGTGCCTCTTCTGATGACTTCTGTAAGGGGAAGGCTGAGGATCGCTACTCGCTGGGCAGCAGCCTGGACAGTGGCATGAGAACCCCGCTCTGCCGCATCTGCTTCCAGGGGCCGGAACAGGTGAGACCCTTTTTCCCTTTTTGTGCTTCCTTCTGGGATCTCCAGGTCTTGCAGGTTGCTACTCACCTACTTGCCCTGGGGAACCACTGTGCTGTTTCTAGTGTGAGGACTGTAAGTTTTAAGGGCTCCTCAATGATGTCTCATGTGGTTAAGTTTGCCCAAGAGGTGTCTGGTGCCTGGCGGAGCCTGTTTGGTGGCTCACTTGTACCCCATTTTTGCATTTTCCTTCCAGTGCTCAATTAGAATATGTTCAATTCCATCCAAAAATTCCATAAGCATCCTCAGAGTAGAAGATTCAGAAGTTGGAAGGGGTGAAGTGAAGAAACTTGGTGGTACATTCATGCTTGTTGCGGAGGTATCCTTGTATCTGATTTGTTGTTAGTGACATTTCCCCAGCCCATCTTCAGTTCCAGATTCAGACTTCTTCCCTCTCTGATAGTGTGTGGAGATCTTGTCCTCAGCAAGCCTATGCCTGTTCCTTCACTTTGATACTAACCCCTCCCATATTATATCGACATCCACAGCAGTCACCGAGGATGAGATGGAGAGGGATTGTAAGTTCATGAAGACTATACAGTTTGTTATGACACTTCTTGGCAGACTCAAGTTTTTCTAGGTTGAAAGCAGGTAGGTAAGTAGGGTGAGAGTGAGTGTAAGGAATATGGAGAAGGAAGTAGGGAGTCTTGTCATAACTATTTCCCTTCTCAGCCCTGAAGCACACAAACTTAGAAAGTCCCTTAAACTCTCCCCATCCAGGATTGGAGATGCTTAGTACCTTATGGGCCAGAGTCTTCCCAAGGCCAAGGGTTCTCCCTACTACATTCAATCAGATTTTCACAGACATACTCACCCCACCCCCTCTAGCTCCACTTTCAGTCTAGTTTCTGCAGTGCTGGATAGTATGTGCACATTCTTCTAGAATCATGAATTGTGGCAACACTTTCCACAGAATCCCAGATCAGAAAGGTTCACCTGAAAATCTGATCTAGTTAGTGATGCTGGTGAAAGAACATTCAGTTGCACCCTGGGCAGGGTTATGTGGTCACATCAGCCACTTCTTCACTAGTTTCCCGGAGGTGGGGTAAGACTCCTCGGTGCTCCTTGGACAAACGATGGTGTAGCAGGATGCCATGCCGGTGCTCCTGAGTGGCTCTGGTTCTTGTTGAAGGCTTTCTCTGTGAGAGTCAGGCTTCACCGACATTTTCATTCATTTTGTCCTTGCCCAGAAGGGGCAGGGCACTTCAGGGACAGATGATGACTGGGGCCGTGGCCTGGGCATTATGAGAGGAGGTGATGTTGATCTCAGTGTGAATAAATGTCTCTGAGAGGCTGAGGGCTGGGTTCCTCCTTCTTGTGACTAGGATTGCCTGAAGTCCCAATTGGACTGCAGCCCAGAGCCAAGGACTCTTGTTAGGCAAGAAGGCCCAGGGTGCCTGCACTGTGCCCCTCTTCCAGTGCTGGCTATCCAGCACAGACACAAGGAGGAGTGGCGGGGCTGAGAACAAGAATTGTGCTTTACTTTAGGACGCTCCTGGTCAGCATCTGCCCCAATCAGAAGCCCCATCTTCTCCAAAAAAAAAAAAAAAAAAAAAAAAAAAGGATTTATTTAGCTTCCTAACTTCTTAAGCTATTTCTTTCTTCTTCCATGTGCCCCGGTTCAGGTCTGCATGTCACAGGGGCCACTGGGAGTGTGGCTTCTGGCAAGAACACCCTTGTCTCTAGAATACAGCAGGACTTGGAGTCTGTTCTGGAGGATATTTACCTGTTGTGTGAACTTCTTCAGATTTCTTTATACCCTTGAGCCCCTTTTCCAACTTCTGTGATTTAGAGGAAGCGTTTTCTGTTCCCCTCATTTGCTTATAAATGTGTTGAGAGGATCCGGAAGACAATGAGCCTGGAAATGACTTGAAAGTGACTAATATATAATGGCATGTACTTTGCTCACGGAAAAGCAGTATTTTGCTAAATAAAAAGGATCATTAGGAATATTGTGAAATACCCTCACGTGATACAGGGTCTGGTTGGAGGTTAGGAGCTTTCTTTTCTTGTTTGTTAATTTTACAATGTGTCATAAATAAAGCATGGAATAAAAAAAAAAGCTAACACCAATAAAGGAATGGGCTCTGTTATTATGTGGGAGGGATAGGGGGTCACGTTGATACTCAGACTGGATCAAATCAAGCACTCCCTGCATATTATTATACTTCGGGGGTTTGCTTTATTTGCGCAGCAGCCAGGAGATTTTAATGGGATTGTGTTATTAGTAATAAGAGTAAAATGTGTTAGATGTGAACACATCTTCCCACTTTTTACTTCTGTTTCTTCACAGGATTTCAGTGAGGAAGGGAGACAAAGAGGAGGAGGTGGGGAAAACTCTCTAGAGAAGGAAGAGAGGGAGAGAGACAGCCAGACACAGAAAGTGAAAAGCTGAGATTTCAGTATTTTGTTTTCTGTTCAAGGAGGGAGTGTCCAGCAATTGTCCACACGTGGCCCTGAATGGAGTGCAGACAGTCTGCAGTCTCAGTAGCTGAATGTCTTGGTCTTTTCTCTGCCCAGACAAAGGAACTGAACAGCTCCCCAGTCTTTTGCCACTGCTCCAGGGGCTAGAAGGCTGCAAAAACTGAAAATTTGGGTGTCTTCCTGCCAATGGCTTGAAATGTATGTGGTGAGGGGCAGGAAACTGAAGGATCCAGCTAGTTCCATATTTGTACATATCTGTAAAGGACTTACTACTTATTCATTCACACATGCATTTATTTAGCAAATGTTTGTTGTGTACCTACAGCATGCCAGATGTTGTTTCAGACCCTGAGTATCCAGGAGTGAACAAAACAGATGAGGTCTCTGATCTCCTGAACCTAAAGGTCTAGTGAAGATACAGAAATAAACAAGTAAACTAGTAGACAAATAAAGTGATTTCAGATGGCGTTGAGTGCTGTGATGAAGACAAAATGAGTTAGACAAGAATGAAAGGGAGGGCTTGGGAGCTACATTACACAGAGTGACCAGGAAGAGCCTCCCTAAGAATGTACCATCTGAGCTGATACCTAAGTGATGAGGATGACCCAACGCTGCAGACATAGGTCTAGAGGAAGAGTTTTCCAGGTGGAGGAGACCCAAGTGTGAACAAGCTTAGCATGTTTGAGAAATAGAAAAGATAGGAGGAGGGAGAGGGATGGGGTGTGAACAAATGCTTTGAGGGCCAACTTGGCTCAAGGCTGGACAGCTGACTGACACTCTCCTTCCCTCAGCCGGTCACTCAGGTGGGACAGGGGTCGGTCGATCAAGGATCTGCGAGAGTGTGGGACAAGAGCCTGGTCGGCAACACTTCACTCTCCATTTCTGCTTGAAGCTCCACTAGTTCACGTCAGGGGACCATGTGCCGTGGTGGGCAAGCTGAGGTCTCCGAAGCCAGATGGCCCCAGCCTGAGGCCTGAATGATTTACACAACTTCTCTGTGCCTCAGTTTCCTCATTTGAAAACCGGGATAATAATGATAGTCCCCAAATTCATAAGGTTTTTCTGAGCATCAGATCAGTCCACACAATCAGAGCCGTGCTGTCACAGTGTTTGTTGTTGCTGTCATCTCGGAGGCAAGAGACAGTGCCCCTCCCACACACCTTGTTTAAAAGGAAAAAGTGTGCCCCAGCTCCCAGTCTGGCAGGAGGGCTGCTGTGACGTGGTCTGTCTGTGGTAGTAGATTGCCTCTTGCCCCCTCACAATGCTCTAGACGGAATGCTGTTCTTCTGTTTCCATCATCAAAAGTCTATATTAAGTGCCTACCTATGTGGGCTGCTCTGCTGAGCAGGGTCTGGAGACACGGGGCAGATGTGGCCCTGCCCCCTCAGGGAGTTTCACAATCTAACCCAGACATCACAGAGGCTTAGAGAGATCAAGGGCACACAGACAGTGAGTCGCAGGTGAATTACAGTAATATCGGGGACGAGAAAGAGATGCATGCTTAAAAGCGGCTAGTGTGTGGGGTGCCTATTCAGAGAGACAAGTGGATGAATTTGCTACCTTTTCCCCAATTAGTCAGAGAAGGTTTCTCTCCTGCTGCTGCAGACCAAGTGAGAAGAAATAGATTTAGGCTGAGTTTAGACAGCTGGAAGCGGAAGAGATGTGAGACACACGGATACCTTAACAAAGAGGTGAAACCGCCTCCCAGGCTGGGTCAGCTGTGGAGCCCCTGGAGTGGGTACAAAGATGGAATCTACCATGGCAGTGTGGTGATGGGGCATCTGTTTTGGACCTAATGAAAAGCAGGAAATGAGTCTGTAAGAGATTAACAATCTTGGTCTGCCTCCCTTATTCTTCCTACGGTTCATTTCCCTGAAGCTCTGAGTTCAGAAGGGGCAATAGTATGTGGAATATTTTAGTCAGTGTTTTGGGATCTCAGAAAATAAGGGAAGGGCTTTGCAGGGCTCAAGGGAACCTGGAGACCCCAAGATGCAAGGAGAACCCTGGGAATGGAGATCAAGCAGAACATTTTAGGAGAGACCCAAATGGTATATTATTTTTCTTAGAAATATGGTTCAATTTTACATTTCTTTCTGTGATTAATTAACTAATATCTGTATCCACAAAGAATAGACCCATCCCTAACATTTATGGACCCCAGGGCAAGAGTATGGATGGAGGCTCACATATCATAGACCAAAATATTTAAAAGTAATAAATCCAGCTAACAAACTGTTAAACAAAGTGCATTTTATCCTTCTATCCTGACAAATATACCTTCAAAACAACCTGGAAGACAGATTTGCATTTAAAACTCTTAGAGTCCTCTGAATTCTGTACTAGCCAAATGAGGATATCTGGCCCTTGGTCAACAGGCCACTCTGATTTGATTCTCTTTCCACAGCTGGCTCCATCCTGCACCATAATAAGCCTTGGACATACATGTGTGGGCACACTCACTGGCTTGTCCAGGCTCTATCTATACCACCTCCAAAGAGCTTCCCCTTGCCCCTCTTTCTTTGATTCTGAAGAAAGAGAACCATGAAGGTTTTGGGAGCAGGCTCATGGCTGAATAGGAAGACATTCCAGGGTTCCAGGTAACTGAAGCATGTTCTAGAAGGAGGATGTGGGTCCTTGACCCTGTAGGCACCTCACCCTATGGGAAGCATGCAGCTGAAGAAGGGTCAGAGTGGAGCCTTCTATAGCAAGGGGCCCTCTTGCCTGGGTCTAAGGGAGGTACTGCAAAGGGACTGTAAGATCCCTGGAAGCAATGACATGGTTGTGTTTGCTCATCAATCCAGTTCCTGGCACTTGCTTCACGTTCTATAATTATTTGTTGAGTGAATGAGCCTTTAGAGTTCATCCAGTGGGCAGCCCCACAGGTAGGGGAACTGGGGAGAAGAGACTGCGAGGGAGAAGGATATTCACTGGCATCAAATGCTGACCGTGTGTTGTGCGCAAGAAGGGGCAGACCTGTTCTGTGGAATCACAAAGGGCAGTGCCTTGGCCAGTGATGGAATCTCCAGGGAAGCCAACTTGGGTTTTGATATCAGAAAGAACCTTCTATCAAAGCTGTCCCAAGATAGTATAGGCTGCCTTAGAAAGAGGGCTCAAGTGGGCAACTGGAACTAGTGACCCTCAAGATCCCTTTTGAGCTTGAGACTTGAGGTTCGTTATGAGATTTCTTGGGGTCCAGAGAGATTTTTAATCTAAGCACAAAGAGATGGGTCTGCATCCCTTCCAATTCAAGGGGTCATCTAGTCCCAGAATATCTATTTCCCGTGTATATAATACATGGCATGTATTATGCCATGGCATCTTCTGCAAAGATCACAAAGAATATTCTCTGTCCTGTGTTCATAGAAATCCTAAGTTGTTGGCAAGCATGTGATTGCTGCAATCCTGAATTTACACCATGCACATACAACAGGAGAGCAAGCATTTCATGAATGGCAGGGAACAGATACCATCGTGGACCTAGAATGCAAAACCATCCCAGGAAAGGGGAAGCACACTTGCCACACCTTCCCCAAAGTCATGAGCGAGCTGTTTTCATTTTCCCATCTGAGATTTTTTTTCCCACTGAAGTTTTTCAGTTGCTACATCTGCTAGTCCTAGTCCTATTTAAACTGGAAGGTCCAAGGACCACTTCCTTAGGGTTCTCACCAGTGCTCTAATACTTATTGGGAGATGATGTAAGGATGTTCAAACCTCAACACTGGGTCCCTGGCTATTTTCCATATTTAGCTATCTATTCTTTACATGCACACACATGCAAGTGCATACATGTGAATAAAGTGTTCAGTGAAGCTGTCTGTCATTCACAGACAGAATTAGGGACTGGAGGAGGGGAGACACCTGGTGTCTTGACAGTGGTGGAGTGATTCTCACCTCAACTGTCTGTAGATCCTCTGCATGGGGTTCACTTTGGAGTAATCCTTCTTCACTTGCCAGACTGCATCTGTTTGTGGTGGTTGGCTAATTTATTGGGTGTGGCTTCTAGCTGAGGCCCCCATACAGAGAATTACTTAATAAAGCCAGTAGAGCAGGAGTGAAACATGCATTTCAAAAGAGCCTGGAAGGAGAAAGGAGAGATACTGGGAATCAATCTCTCTCTCTCTCTCTCTGCTCTTTTTTCCAGCTGGTACGTTGGAGAAGCCCAGTTGTGGCTTGTGAGTTGGGAGAGGCGGGTAGGTTTGACGGGGAGGGGATACTCAAAGGAGTGTGGGAATGAGCTAGCTGCTTCTTGTTTGATGAGAAGGAAGCCAAGTTGGAAGTGAGCCCGGATGTGAAGGAGCTGGCAAGTGAATACTGTGTGGGCTGAACCGTATACCATCCCCCTCTCAAGAAGTATCGTATGTAAGATAGAGTCACTTAGACTCTGTATTACATATAGTACACATTTGATACCTCCCTCTGTGTATGTTAAAAGTAAAAATGGGACGCACATGGGAATGACCGACGCATGACAAAATAGGTGAAATTGAATAAGTTATAATTTGAGTTCTAGGTAGATGCAAACTGTCCGCAAAGAAGGGGATCTGTGAACAGAAGCTCTGTCCAACTCTGTGATCCAAGCCCACAAAGGGGACACACAAGCCCCAGTCTGGCACCCAGAGCAATTCTCATTGCTCTGATGAGAATATCTCCAGGGCCTGTGCTCAGAGGTGTTGAGGAAAACAGATCGAATTAGTTTCCTTCTTTATTGAAAGGTTACTCTGGATGTGGCTGAAGAGAATCAACATCAATTTCTGCAGAAGAAGCCTCTTGAAACTACCCTGGTGGCTAGCATAGGGCTCTGCATACAGTAGGAATTCAGTATTTGTTGATCCTTTCCCCTCCATCCTGGTACATGTTCATTCCAGACTGATAGAGTTATCTTTGGTTCCTAGTGTACACGTAGTAGAAGGCATATTTGCTTGTGTGTACATGGGCACATATGTGTATGTATGTGTCTATATAAATTAAAATGCCAAGCAAGGGGGATATGGACAATCTCTTGAGATACCTTTCACCCCATCCAACCTCCTTTTCTGATTCTATAACGACAAATAGCAATGATTCTTGTTCCAGTAATCACAGTGATCATCATCCTGGCTTGCGACCACTTGACCAGGAGCAGATCTTTTCTCGTACAATTTCAGAAGGATGGGAAGAACATGGGATTTCAAGTCAGGAAGACATGGATTTAAATCACAATTTGGGGCCTTCCTAGCTGGGTGATCTTGTGTGACTTATTTAACCTCCCTGCACCTAGATTTCATTGCTTATAAAACAGGAATAAAATACTGAGCTTGAACACTTGTCATAAGGAGTGGGCAGGATTAAAGTTCTAGGCACACAGCAGCTGTTCATTAAATGGGAACAATATTTGTCCCATTCTGTTCGTGTAACTCAGAGACCTGGAGTGGGGCCCCCAGATTACACTGCTGCCTTTTCTACCACACTGTCTCACGACAACCTTAAAAAATCAGATACTCTGATTAAGGCTGTGCTTTGACCACAGTAAACGCCAGCTGTTTTGTGCCTGACCCTCAGGGATGCACGTTTAGATCCGGTGTCTCTGTTTGGCTGACTTTCTGTCTTCCGTTGCCTGACTCTGCTGGACCTCTGTCCTCTCCTGCCTGGGTCCTTCACTCCTAACATATTTGTCTTTACCATCTCCATCACCACCATGTCCCTGACAGATCTTTGTTAAGCAACACTGTCTGCTTGGCAGGAACTGTGCAGAAAGACACTTTTCTGGACTCTGAGTCCCTAGAGGCCAGGAGCAGACCATGCACATGGAGGAGCATGTTGAGGAAGTGGCAGTGGAAAAACCTGCTCAACGTGTGACAGCGAGGTGTTTGCATTCAGGGTCATGCCTAGACTAGTGTTTCTGGAAGCTGGGGTAGGATGGATACCCCAGACAGACACGACGTTAAATAACATAGATCCTCAAGTGAGAATGTTGTTCTCTTCTCATTTTGCTCTCATGCCTTATGATTATGTCCAGGAGAAAATCTCATTGAAGAGATGATACGTCTTTAACACCCTTCTAACGCTTG
Source organism: Neophocaena asiaeorientalis asiaeorientalis (assembly GCF_003031525.2). Classification (NCBI taxonomy): domain Eukaryota; kingdom Metazoa; phylum Chordata; class Mammalia; order Artiodactyla; family Phocoenidae; genus Neophocaena; species Neophocaena asiaeorientalis. The sequence goes on from NW_020175039.1 coordinate 7,703,329, forward strand.
TCATTCTCCTCTGCAAACAAAGAGAGAAGGCACCAGGCTCAGAGCCTTTGGACATACAGCAATACCTAGCTAGAATCTGTTAATCTTGTTTTGCTTGCATTTGTTTGTGTCTATTCTTTTTTATTAACAGACTTTATTTTTTAAAGCAATTTAATGTTCAAAGAAACACTGAGTGAGTTCCCATATACTCACCCTCACCCCTCCTCCCTACTTCCCCCACCATCAACATCCTGCATCAGAGTGGTGCTTTTTTCCAATTGATGAACGAACGCTGACACATTGTTATTACCTAAAGTCCATAATTTGCACTGCAGTTCACTCTTGGTGTTGTACATTCTAAGGGCTTTGACAAAAGCATGATGACATGTATCTACCATTATAGTATCATATAGAATAGTTTCACTGCCTGAAAAATCCCCTGTGCTCCACCCATTCATCCCTCTGCCCCCACCCCTGAACGCCTGCAATATAGTCTGGCCTTTTCCAGAATGTCATATCGTTGAAATCATGCAGTATGTAGCCTTTCTAGATTGGCTTCTTTCATTTATTTGTATGCATTTACGGTTCCGTCTTTTCATGGCTTGATAGCACATTCCTTTTTAGTGCTGAATAATATTCTATCGTATTAGCACAACTCGTCTCTTCTTTTTATGGTGAATGATACCGCTTTTTCACTTATGGTAGTGGCAAAAAGTCTCCTTTAGAAATAAATTTACTGAAGTAAAAATATGAGACATTTACAGAAAAATGTTACGTACGAAGAAAACAATAGTATGAATATGTCGAACAGTGTAAGCGACTGAAGTTTGGATAACACTGACCTGGGCTGCACACATTACAATAGTTCTGAGACATCTGTGGGCACCAAGAAGTGCGTCAGGAAGGGGAAGATGCAGAGGTGGTGCCCTGGAATCTGCATTTCTAACCATTAGCTTTGACAATTCCGAAGTAGGTGACGACTTCACAGTAATATTGTTTATTAGGCAGCAGTTTGAGGAGGAAGCCAAATAGGAAGGCGAAATGCTTCCGCCAGACCTGAGGTTCCCAGACATATAAGACACAGAGGTGTGGGCACCGGTAGAGGAGAGGGCAGTAGTTGGGTGGGCACAGGACCATGTGACTAAGAAGGAAGGGATATGTGTCACTCGGGGCAGAGGCAGGAAGGGATGCCTCTTGCATCCCTCTCCATCCCTGCCTCCGTGATCTGAGAGCTACAGGGTTCACATGGGGCAGCCACAAGATGGAAAAGTCTAGCCACCGTGGGAGTGTGACATGACGGAGAGATGCAGACTTTGACTGTGTTAAGACATTGCCCAGCTAATGTCAATTTCCCTGATGAATACAACCATCAATTCCCTCTCCTGAATTATGTTCAGAGGGTAATCTTGAGCAAAGTCCAATCGGGGGCCTCTCTGGGGAAGCCCCAGAGTCCCAGAGTAAGGCAACAGATGGTGCACAGCCCGCTTCCTCACAGCTCACTGAATACCGACAATGAAGTGCTTCAGCTCTGGAATGGCACATCACACTCGCCTACAACTTGGCTGGATCTAGAAACATGGCTCTGCCTAACGGCAGCAGGGGTAGAGAGTGTCATCCTCCTAGGTACCTGGAAAGAGAGGAAATCCAGATGTGGGTGAGCTCTAGAAGTCTCCCCCTCCACAGTATTAGTACCTCCCTCTTAGGGTTGCTGTGGGATATCAATGAGATAACACACGCCAAACATTTGGAACACTGCTGACCCACAGAAAGCATGGGATAAATAGTAGTAGTTATTGTTATTATATAAGGAAGAGGTTGTACTCAGGAATATCCAAGCCCCTTCTAATTCTGTTGTCCTCTTTTATGCCGTATCAGGTGGAGGAGCTGTACCTGGGGGTGGTATAAATCCAGTTTCTCTTTCCACCAGAAGAAATCTCCCTAGAAGAACGCCCTTAGCACTAGGCCTTAAAGACTGAACCAGGGAAAGAATTTGGAAAATAGGAAATGAAGGCTTTTCCAGACATAGGAACAATGGAAGCAAAAAATCAGAGATGTTTTTGGAGAAAATTAGCATGGTGGATAAGAATATGGGGCTTTCAGAGCCAAGCAGAACTGTGTTCAAATCCCAGTGTTGCTGTGCAGTAGATGTGTGACCTTGGGCAAGTCACTTACAGACTCGAAATCTTAATTTCTTCCACTGTAGAATGGGAATGCCAATAATAGTACTTGTCTTAGAGGTACTATTGTGAGGCTCAAATGATATAATGCATGCAAAACTCTTGGCAAAGAATAGAGTACAAATGCACAATAAATTCTCAAAGATGGAGTGAACATTAGCTCTTGATGTTATCTGATCTACCAACTCTCAATGGTCTTCTCCAAACTTTCTTTGAGAACCTCTGCCTTGACGTGTGTATGATTGTGGGCTGCGGACCTCAGGAGGAGCTTCCAAAATATCACAGGGGTAGATGAAACTAAATATACCTAAGCATTGCCAGTATAGTAAATAAAAATTATCTCACAGACACACATACAAGTTTTCAAATGTATGTGGAAGGCACCGTGATGAGCAATATCAAAAGCATCCTTCACTTCAGGGCAGCTTCTTGTCAATAAATATATTCTCAATGAGCAGATACTCAAAGTACAACTACAGTCATTTGAGAGTTTGTGAAACTCTTTTAGCATTAAAAGGGATCCCAATTAAGGGACGTTCTACAAAACAACCAGCCAACATGTCAAGGTCGTGAAAGATGAAGAATGAAGGGGGAACTTTCCTAGATTGGAGGCGTCCAAAGAGATATGATAACTAAATACAATGCGTGATTCAGATTGGCTTCTGGACCAGAGAAAGGGCATTAGTCAGACAGTTGGTGACATTCGAATAAGGTGCATAGATCACTTAATAGTATTGTATCAATGCTAAGTTCCTGGTTTGGGTCATTTTATTATGGTTCTATAAGATGTTAACCTTTGGAAAAGAAAGGTGAAGGGTTTATGGGAAGCTATGTTTATAAGTTTTTTTAATGAATCTTAAATTATTTCAAAATGAAAAGTTAAAAAATAATTTAAATGGGGGGTAGTTTCTCATACTTGGAAAAAAAAAGAGTACAGAAAAAAGAAAAAAAGTATAGAAAAAAGAGCATGGGTTTGGTGGTTAGAAAAATTGGGTTAGAATCCAGGCTCTAGCACTTAGCAGCTAAAAGCAACTTTGGGCAAATCAATTCAATCCCCTGAGATTCAATGTTTTCTTTCTGCAACATGGAGCCAATAAAAGAAATGCATTAAAGAATTATTGTGAGAATTTGAGGAGACAACACCTGCCATAGTACATGAAGGGGACTCCAGAAAAACATTCATTCTCTTTCTGGTCTCTCTTTACCCCTCTGTCTGAAGAGGATGATAAATATTCCTCACACATTTCCCCGGGTATAAGTACTGTGTGCTAAGTGCTCTGAGATCGACAGGGTGACACCTGAGCAGTGAAAAGTATTGAGTGGGCAGGAATGTTTTCCCAGTACGGGATCTTAAGCATATAAACAGAGTTCATAATCGTCAGTATAAATAGCATTGGCCATTATGCAGGGTTCTTTAACACTGCCTAACCTGACATCCCGAAAGGAGCATTTTGGCATACTGAGTGACTGTGGGCTGTAGATTTGATTCATCCTCTGGCGATGCCTCAAGGAGCCACAGACCTAAGCCTCCGTGAAGCAGTGTGCTACTTTAGAAAGAAAGCTTTCTAGTGCTGAGGCTCTGAGTTCTCCAGTGTGTTCAGAAAGCAACCGCCCAAACCAGACAGCTGCAGGTGAACGAGGGCAGGCGTGAGTGGGAGTGAAGAGATGTCCACTCCTGTTGTGTGTGTGTGTCTGTGGGTGAGAGCGAGCGAGTGGGTATGTGTCTGCACATGACTACAACTGTTTAACACAGAAGAAAAAGGTGCTTGAGGGGGTTGGTCCATTAAGCTGCTCCTGCCTTTCTGTCATCTTTGTTCCAGAGAGAGCACACGGGGTCTGGTCCTTGCAAAGTCAGTACTGACATTCTATACAATAATTGCTTGTTTCTTACTTCTGACATCCATTAAGTGTTTGTTTGCAAAAAAAAAAAAAAAAATCAGTTTGAGGCTTTTGGAGATGTATGTGATATGATTTCGAAAGTTCTATGCCTCCTCCCTCCCAAAACACATAGAGAGAGGTTCCTCGAGATTTAAATAAATTTTCTTCATTTCTACGAATGCAATGCAAGTTTAAAAAAAGTGTTTATTTGACATGATGGCTGGAATTTGCTTCACAATAATCCAGTGACTAGAGGGGAAACAAGACTGGTCATGAGTTGATAGATGCTGAAGTTGGGTGATTGGGTACATGCTTTCTTCTACTATTCTATTTTTGTGTCTGTTTGAAATTTTTTGTAATAGAAAGGTATGGCCTATTGTCTGGTTAATTAAATGCTATGAAAAGACAGTTATTAAACAGGTTTTACAAAAGAGGAGGTGGAGCTAGCTGAGGGCTGAAAAAATAGCCTGGGGCACAGTGATGCTGAGGATGCTGAGGACCAGAGCCAAAGACAGGACCAGAGTGCATCCCAGTGGGCACTTCATCAGTCTTGCTCAATGAGGGGAATGAATTTGATGACCTCTTAAGGGATGTTCTGTCCCCAAAGGTCATGATTTAAGGATGAAATTGTCCTGTTGTCCATTTCTTTTCTGGTCCACCTGGTTTGGTGGCAGCAAAAGGATCAGTGTGACAATTCACTCAACAGACGTCGAGTGAATGCAGCCAGTGCCAGGCCCTGGGAAGGTGGAGATAAGATGGGGAGCTCAGTCCAGTGCAGGAACCCAGCATGCTAAGAAGCAACCATAAGATGACATTATGATGAGTGCTTTGGACCAGGGTTGCATTCATTGTGCTGAAGGACCTCACAGAAGGGGTGACTAGTAATGTCTGGGAAAGCTAGAGAAGGATCGCCAGAGAAGCTAATCCTTGAGTGGCCACATAGGGATGAGTAGGGAGAATTCTCCAGGTGGAAGTGCGTGTAAGGTAAGGCTATCCGAGACCTACCCTCACTCTCCACGTCGGGAACATTTTCCACTCAGCCTAATCCTCTCTGCCTTTCACTGCTTTTCAAATCACCCTTCTCTGCTCTAAGACCCAGAACTGCTCTCCTCAGAGAGCTGGGTGGATTAAAGTGTGGGCTCCGTGCAGACAGGGGAGGGGTGCATTAGCTCCTCTCTAGAAGCTATTCCGCTCAATGCCAGCCTTTCTGGGTTTGGTCCTACTGGACTTTCTGTAATTGCATCCCAGTGGTCTGACTGTTCTTGGGGGCCACCTACCTGGTAATAGTAACTCCACAAAAACTCTCTTGGCTGATTGAATTGAGTTTGTATCTGAAAGCTTCACTTGTGGGTCCAGAAGCTTCCTTACCCTCCAATGCGTGCAGAGGCACTGGATCATATTCCTGTGCTAGGGAGGAAAGAGCAAACTTTATTTTCCTAATTTTTAGAGGTAAGAAACCAGGTTCTACAGAAGTGAATGGAAGGCAAAATGCTAAGATGGGAAATACCAGGAGGAAGATATTTGCCCCTCACAGGAGGAAGACATTTCCTTCTCCACCCTTTTACCAGCTACAGAAGTATTCGTTCATTCACTTCCTAACAGATGAACATATTGTAGTGAAGTGGTAATTTATCAGGATGTTTGGAGAATGAAAGAGATTAGGGAGGGAAAATGGGGAGGAATGGGACACATTTGTGGTTAATTTAATTTTCCAGTGAATTTGGGGATAACCCTATAATTTATATTTCAACTTTTATTGCTGACAATCTTTATAAAACATAAGTCCACTTTGCAGTATATTTGAACACCACCCCAAATTCCCTTTATGTTGAAGTGTTGTTGCTTAAAGTTAGGTTCTGTTACAGAAGACAAAGGAGGGACTTCCCTGGTGGTCCAGTGATTCAGAATCCGCCTTGCAATGCAGGGAACGCTGGTTCGATCCCTGGTCAGGGAACTAAGATCCCACATACCGCGGGGCAACTGAGCCCACCTGCCACAGCTAGAGAGAAGCCCACGTGCCGCAGCTAGAGAGAAACCTGCACACCGCAACGAGGAGCCTGTGCGCTGCAACAAAAGATCCCATGTGCCACATCGTAGCCAAAAACGAAATTAAAAAAAAAAAAGAAGGCAAAGGAATGTCTTTTTAGCTTCACAGACCACAGGATATCTTGTAAAAATCAGTAGGTGGATTTTATTGAAACTGTGATATCAACTTGTTTCATCTTTCTCCCACAAGAGTGGTGTAAAATTTCCAGTTCATTCATTCAGCACATATTTATTGAGCAGCTGCTTTCTGCCAGAACTGTGCGAGGATTCTGGCTATCCACAGAATCCTCAGCAGAGCTGAGCTAGACCACAGCTCCTGTCTCCTGGGAGCTTTGCTGTCTTGTAACTGCAGCTGGGGCCATTATAATGCAGGATGCAAAGGACTAAGAATTGTGCAAAGTGCTCTGGGTGCACAGACTTGAGGATCAGGGAGGGCTTCTCACAAGAGGAGACAGCTATGGGAGCCCTGAAGTTGACCCAGATAAGAGAGTGGAAGGGCATTCCAGGCAGAAGGAGAAGCTTTTCCAAAAGCCCAGTTTGCTTCAATACACAAGCATTCCCTCATCTTCCGTTCTCTGTACTCTGGTCCGTAGTCATGTCTGCCACCCTAGGGCATCAGCTACAGCAGCTGTGAGCCTCACTCAGCTTGGGGCCTCCCCTGTGTAGGTCCCGGCCTAACCTAGTCCTGCTTCCGCCAAGAGGCTGCCTTGCTGAGCCCAGTTAAGGAGCGAGGACACCGGGGTCCGTCCATCGTGGGTGATCACCTTGGTAACAACCACCTCAGGTTGCCGGGGGTAGGGGTGCAAGAGGTTGACAAAGGAGCGTGCAGAGGTACAGGAGCTCTAAACCCAGCAGGGTCCCTCCAACGTGCGTGGCAAACAACATCTCATTTAAGACCCAGGAACACTTTCATTTCAGGTCCCTCACCTGGAGGTCACTGTCTGGCCAGAGCTGAAAGAAAATGTCGTCAACATGGCACAGCTCCCATAATCTTCCCAGACCTTCAGCTTTCCTAGTTCTCCCAGTCCTCTGTGGAGCTCTGGTAGACACAGCACCAACATACTATGTTTGCCTTTGGATTCCTTTGGAAATGATCATTCCAAAATCGCCATAAGCATTATTACTACCTACCCTCGGGCTAGAAAATGTTAACAGCATAGAACAGTACACTGAGAAAGGGACCTTCCTTCTTTTACGAGATAAAGAAATCGAAGCCCAAAGAGAGTAAGTGATGCGTCCGTGTTACCGTCAGATGCACAAACACCGGGCAAGGTGTAGATAACAGAGCCATGAACAAAACAGACAAGGCCTCAACTCTCATGGAGCTCACAGTCTAGAGGGGAAGTCTAGCCGGATCATGGCCCGCAAGTCAGGATGGCGGTCCAGTTGCTCCTTGGCCACCTGGCAGCTGCTCTGACTCCCTGGCACAATCCTGTTTGTAGCTCTTGCCTCCCCTCCACTGACAAGCCTCCACCCCTTCCTGGATAATGTTAACAATTTCTTGATCAGCTTTCTAGTCCCTTCTCCACTGCATTTCTGCTTCATACATGCACAGGACATCCTTTCCCTTGCACTTGGTGATGTCGGGCAGGCAGCGGGACCCCCAGCAGCAGTAACAACATCCGATCTTTTCATATTGGCCCTCCATGATCTCACCAGACTCTGAACAAGTAGCTATGGGTGAGGTAAGTGTGATGGCCAGAAGTACAGCCATCACGCTCCAGGAATATAATAGAGTCTTTCAGGATGAAATTACGAAATAGAAAGTATCATTCCTTACTCCCCTTATGGTTGAGGAGACAGACTCAGAAAAGGCAGGTACCTTTGTTGGTTTGCAGGGCTGGGTTTGGACTCTGGGCTCCTGACTCCAGGTCCAGGGCTCTTTCTACTCTTTAATTAAACATAATTCAATTCAGCAACTATTTTTTAAGTACCTATGATATGCCAAGCATGGTGCCAGCCCTACGAATACAGATGAATAAATGTGGTTCCTTCTCTCAGTGGCCTTTCAGTCAAACAAGAGAGAAGTATGTATGCAAGCAAATTGTTGTGAAAATCACAATGGAGAGATGGTCTAGTTACAACATATGCAGAAAAGAGGGGAGGGCCAGCTCTGAGGGAGTCAGAGGTGGGCAGCTTCATAGACAAGAACCTCCAGCTGCTGCTAAGAGGACGGGCAGGAGTTCACCAGAGACCTGTGGCAAAGGGGCACCAGGCACTTGCCAAGGTGAGGGGGTGTGACACAGTGTGGTGGTCTGACATGTGAAAGGAGGACTTGTGAGGAATGTCAGGAGACGGGAGGCTGAGGACCAGAGGCCCCCGAGCATGTCCAGCTTGCTGCCTCCCTACATCTACTCCTATCACTAAGGAAGCTGGGGAAACATCCAGGCTACCCCCTGACTCTACATAATAAGGAGTTCTGAGCAGTTCACTCTCCTGCTTCTTATTGTCATGAGAAAAAAAAAAAAGTTAAATGCCCTCAGTACAGTAACAGTCAAGGACTCCTTGGATTTGGACTTGACTTTCCATCCAGCCTAAAGCCTCATGGCCTCTACTTCCCATCAGATGCTCCAGCCAATCCCCACTGCCTGCCATTCCCCAAATACACCCCATGGCTCTCTGACTTTTGATTTCCATTCAAAGGCTTTCTTTCGCCTGGGACATCCTTTTCCCTCTTCCTTTATCAGCCCAAACCCTAACCTCCTCCAAGCCCTACCTCATACGTCACCTCCTCCATCCTATACCTCATCTCTTTCTGGCTGTGCCCCCATAGCATTTACTCACCACGGACTGCCTGCCCTCCCCTCCTGCCATTTCCTTCTCTCCGGGCAAAGGCAAGCTCAAAGGAGCTTGTCCCATGGGTCCCGTTCACCTTTGTATCACCCACCATGCCTGGCAGTTGTAGGGGCTCAAAAGGGTAATGTAATTAATGCAACCCAGGCCAATTAGGTATTTGAATACTTGCACGGATTCACTCAAGAAAAGAATCTCTATTTTTTCTGACCAACATTTCCCCCTTTCTGCTAAAGTGGGTGATATGCACTGAATGGTTTTCCCCCAAATGCTTATGTTGAAGCCCTATCCCCCAACATGGTGGTATTTGGGGATGGGGTTTTTGTGAAGTAATCAGATTTAGCTGAGGTCAAGAGGTGGGGGTTGGCTCACGGTGGGATTAGAGATATCAGAGAACTTGCTGGCTCTCTCTCTGCCAGGTAACAATACAATGAGAAAGTGGCATCCACAAGCTAGGAGGTGAGCTCTGATCAAACTAACCATTGGGCTTCTCTGGTGGCGCAGTGGTTGAGAGTCCGCCTGCCGAGGTAGAGGACGCAGGTTCGTGCCCCCGTCCAGGAGGATCCCACATGCAGCGGAGCGGCTGGGCCCGTGAGCCATGGCCGCTGAGCCTGCACGTCCGGAGCCTGTGCTCCGCGACGGGAGAGGCCACAACAGTGAGAGGCCCGCGTACCGCAAAAAAAAAAAAAAAAAAAAAAAAAAAAAAAAAAACCCCAACACTCCTTTTCTTTTCCTTCCT